>NW_012026925.1:557501-590668 GCF_000956235.1 Wasmannia auropunctata
CCTTCCGACCCCGCCCCGGTAGCAGTTCCGTTTCTGTCGATCGCGAACGCAATTATCCATCGGGACATTGTGCAACTTCTCGTCACGTTCTCCAATATCTATATGTATGTTTTTCCTTCGACGAGGATTATAGATGAACTCATTTAGAACTCATACGCGTTTTTTTTTTTTTTCTTTAAGCCCGGAACGGGAGAGAATGTCTGGCGAATTGAATGTGAAGCGTAATTATGGATGCCGATCGCTGAAAGCTGTGTGTGAAGCATACACAGCAAAGATCGTGTATCTCTTGACGTTCTCGAATAACGTATCATAAGACTGGTACAAATTAATGCAACGAGGCGACGTGAAAGGTTTCTTTCTAAGCCCTAACGTCATATCTTAACAATTGAATCGAGTCCCTGTTCAAGTAAAGTCCAGTTGACGTTAATCGCGGAATATATGACCCTGGCCCATTTCTACTATTGTAAATATTAACACTTTAATCTCAGTTTAATTTACTCTTTATCTTTTTCTAAATCTTAGAAGAGAATAAATACTAAGTTAAACCGAGATTAAAATTAATCTACACGTTGATAGAAATGAACATCTGTCACCGATTCTGAAATTTAGTTTGCTGAAGGGCCCTCATTTTCGATCATTAATCAATCAGCTAGAATTGCGCCTCAAATTTTTGCTCGAGGAAAGGTCAAATCCAAATTGGCACGAAGATTTTTGTAACAATCATTTGATATTCGATTAATTTTGAGACGGTTCCCTATATTGTTCCGTGACATTGTACTCTTCTGCAGGTCCATACACCATATTCGTCCCTACGGACAAAGCCTTCAGGACGTTGCTGGTGCAGCTGGGAGGCCCAGAGAAAGCCGAGCAGAAGTTCCGCGACAATCCGAGGCTTCTAAGTGGGGTACGCGTCGGTGCTAAAAGCGTCATTAATAATTTATCTGCCTAGCGGTAAATTTCACTGACACCAGTTAGCTAACCGTAATTAAACTGATCGCTGGCCGCTTTTTTCTAGAAAAGAAGTATGAGGACTCAATTAAATTTAATCTTGAAATTAACTGTTGTGAGCTTAATAGAATAAAACGACAAGTGTTCTCCAGTTAAGATCGTTGATGTCAGGCGAGGTAAAGGATATTCTATCTGAGACTTTTTTGTGCGACAGCTTCTTCTCCATCACGTCATACCGGGGGCCTTCAGGATCGATACCCTGCAGGACGAGATGACCGGCGTCAGCCTCGCGGGAACGCAATTACGGGTGAACGAGTACGCGATGCAGGATCACGAATGGAACGATGTAAAAGTAATTTTATATTTTAGAAAAATATCCAATTCTCACATCTTTCGCGTCCTTTTATTTTACGTTTCCGTATTTTAATTAAAATTTGATTCTTTTTTTAAGATCTTAAGTTTTTTCTTTGTTTAATTGACAACATCGTTCGTTTGCCTGTAAATTATTAATAGCTTGTGAGTCAATGTGATAATTATTTTCATAATGCGATCAGTGATATGGTTCGTGTGTGTTCGCGCGTGTGCGATCCAGTTTATTGACCTTCGCGGATATACTATAGAAATCTTCCATTCACTCGATGAACATGCCTCAAGCGACGACTTCGTCATCCGGCTTCTCACGAAAGATCCCAAATAACACGCGTGTCGAAAAGACGCTTGTCGGATGCCTTTTTTTAAGACGTCTTCAAAATGTTATCAAAAAATAGCTTAAAAATGTTATGCAGAATACTTTTTTTATAAATTTATAAGAGTCCGTGAAATTTTAAATCTCTCTTAGATAGTAGTCTAACAATAAGAGAGAAATTTAAAATTTCACGGACTCTTATACACCTGTAAAAAAAAGTATGTATTCTGTATATAATATTTTTAAGACTACTGTCTAAGAGATAAATTTAAAATTTCACGGACTCTTATAAACTTATAAAAAAATGTATTCTGTATATAATATTTTTAAGACTACTGTCTAAGAGAGAAATTTAAAATTTCACGGACTCTTATTAAAAAAGTATATGTATATAATAATTCTGTATATAATAATTTAAAGATACCTTTCGATAAAATTTTGAAGATGTCTTAAAAAAAAAGGCATTCGACAAGTGTCTTCTATGACTACTATTATCTAAGAGAGAAATTTAAAATTTCAAGGACTCTTATAAACTTATCAAACTCTTACGGTGTCTTGAAGTATCAAGGTGTCGTAATGTTCTCTGGGACACGTCCACTTAATATGCCCCCCCAGACAATTCGGGACAGATCCGACGAAGACGATTCTGTATTCGCGCGATCGTTTCTCTTCGTTTGTAATTTTTGCATTGTTTGCAAATATAGATAACGGCGATAAACGGGGCGCGTGTCGCGCCCAACAAACGGGACATCGAGATTCCCCAAGGTATCGCCCACGCCGTCGACAGGGTCATGTTCCCGCTGCCGGTCGGTGATTTGGTGCAAACCCTGCAAGCCGATCGCGAGAGGAGATTCACCACGTTCCTCAAAATGCTGCACGTGTCGGGCTTGGAGGACACGCTCACAGGTGAATTGAAAAGCCGAGCGAGAGAATTGATTTAAAAAGATTCGATTTGCGTCCGAGAAGTCTTGTTATACGCACCTTTCCTGTATTCCTGATTTGCAAACTCGACCGGATTATCCTGAATCCTCTTTTATAGTATCTTAACGAAAGCTGCCTTTCTACAGGACCGAAGACGTTCACCATCTTCGCACCGACCGATTCCGCTTTCACCGATGCGTCCACAAAGAACGGCGCCCCAATTTGGACCGATGAGGACGGGCCGGAAGCGGCGAAGGCGATAATCTCGCGGCACGTGATTCCCACGACTCTTTACACGGCCGGAATGAGATATTACATTCAAAAGGACACCCTTCGTCCACAGTCGCCGGTTCATATCCACAAAAACGGCGGTAAGCAATTCAAATGTGTTGCAATAATCGTGTTTTAATGGCCAATAAGAAATGCATCGCGTTACTTATATAAACAGATAAATCGAATAATAATCTCTCAGACGATTCAGCGTACATCTGTTGTTTCAGGACGAGTACGAGTGAACGAGGCACACGTTGTAACGCATAATGTGCCAGCGACGAACGGCGTGTTGCACGCTATCGACGGTGTTCTGTAAAAACGACAGTTCGTAAATGAAATGCAAATTGACGATTAAGATGCACAAGTTGCAATCATGCAGGTGATAATCGTAAATAATTCGTATCATTAAACGCAATTGTATCTTATAATTTCTCGAAAAGTCGAAAGAGCCTGACGTATCAAGTGAATGTAAACTTGTTTGCGGCAATACGTATATATGTGGCAATTAAATCGAATCGTATATCAAAGTGATTAGTGTAAACGGATCGCCGCATCCGGTGAGCCGATTCAGGTTCGGTCATCGACAAATTGACATTGTTATGCCATAGGTATCGCGAAATCGGAGGAAAAAGTAACGAGACCACTTTTAATTTTGCGCGTACATGTGTATACATATATTAATTTATATAAGATAAGCAAAAAAAAAACAAAAACCAGAGATTCGTGCACTCGTGCCATTCGCGCACAGGAGTTACGGAATTATTAATTTGCTACTGTATAGAATGGTACAACGCAATACCATGCTTAGCTCCCATATAGCTCATATCTTTTTTATAAATAAAAATGTACAGAATGTATCTTTGCGATTATATTTACAAGATTGTTCCCCGATATTCCTACACGATATACTTAATATTAAAACAAAATCTACACCTTTATTTAATAAATAATATCGTAATCGCTAGAATTTGAAATCGCTGCAACAGTTGACGGCTATGTACAATATTAAAAGATAATTCTTTTTAATAGTAGCCAATAATCGATCGCTGTTTAGATATTTGGATAATCAGTCTCCCTCCAGAAAGTTGTCTAATAATTCGTTTTGTACTTCTTAACCTCCACCATTATGTGATGGATGTTCGTAAGTTGCGTGCGCGCGTTCGTCGGCAGGATCTTGTGGAGGCGATTGTAATACTGCACCAACTGCGTCATTGCGCCTTGCACGAGCGTGCTGCCGAGCACCAAGTTGGGAAACGACCGTAACACCTCTCGGTTTATCTCCTCTAACGCACGCTTCCAATTGTTCGTGAAAGATTGCACTAGGGTCAGCATCTTGCCCTCCTGCCGTTTCAAATCGTCGGCCTGGCCCTTCTCGCTCAGCGCCTCCGATTCCTTCACCAACTGGATTATACTGCCGAAGTGCGGGCTCAAGACTTCCTCGATAAATTCGGAAGAACGCGCGTTCAGCAGCTCCCGGAAGCTCTCCGCCTCCTTCGAAGTCTCTCGCGTCCTTTCCTGCGGTCGTACATAGCACGTTTTAATTCTTTCTTGTGCATTAACTTTGGATGGACTTTGCTACGTTAAGTAAAATCTACCTACCATTAATACCCTGAGTATCAGATCATAATTATTGATAAGAAATACTAATTGCTGCGTCCGGCTCGGGAAAATAGATGCCATTCTTAACAGGAAGCACTGTACAGTTTCTCGCAATTCTGCCAATAACTGAGTTGTCCCCTCGCAGGGAAATCCCTCGACTATACTTATAATTGCGGCGCTAAATTCCGCGTATCTTCTGGTAATCTAAAAAGTTCATAATTGCGTAAGAGAATAACAGTATTGCATATCACGATGTTATATGATAATCGACTGCATAAACGATCCGTTTCATTTAAACACTTACATAATGTGGTCCAGTCTCTTTGTTGAATTTCGATGGGTCGCATTCCTTTACGCTGTTTATGTTTAATTGAAATACAAATTCAAATCTGAAAAGCAGATATAATTTTGCAGTGACACAAACGTAACGATGCAAAATAATGTAATAATTATTATTGTAATTATTTTTAAACGTGTTCAAGTTACCTAGGCCAAATTGTGGCTGTTAAGGTCTCCCAGTATTTATCCAATGCTGGTACCGCCCTTTTGTGACATAGCAACTGATAACGCGTAACCAAATTTAGACAGAGAAATAGAGCAATTGTGTCGTAACAATCCTCAACATATGACTGCAGGTTCTTTGTCATAAGGTTTAACGTTTTTCCCATGATCTGCCAAGAAGAAAAGATAACTTGTTACAATTATCACTTAATACATACTACTTTATCAAACCAACTATTAAACATGGCTAATCTCTTACCTGATTGAAAATGTCTAACGCCTGTGCATTATGGACCTTGAAAAATTCTATCAAAAACAGATATTCTCTGCAGCCATTGTCAGCCACAGCATACTGTTCACTTCTGAATAGAGCTTCGTAGTGATACTGTAATATTATAATATTATAAAATGTTAGAAAACGTGCTTTGAAGGATACATAAATTATGTAAGTTATTGATATATATCGTATTTACTCGTGTTTTGGCAATATGGGCAGTGTGTGGGATAATTATAGACGCTTCCAATTGAGAGGACAAAACCTGATCCCTTGTGTCTATGGAAAAGACAGTACCCTTGTGCTTTAACGTTGTTTTATGAAACAAGCCTCGGCCTACCGTGTCTTCGACTCCCATTAAATCATCCTTTGACGCTCTCTCTTCAAACTTGTAAAAACAGTTGTATCGTAATTTGACGTTTTCAACTTATTCAAAAAACAAGATTTAATTTTTCTGTTTCATCTTTACCTGTAATTTCATCAAATTCGACGAGTAGGTCTTGAAATATGAATAATATATCTTGCTCATAGTGTCAATGTACTCTCCACAGATTTCCTCAGCCACGTTTCTCTCGTTTGCCAAAACAAACTCAAAGAAGAATTTGTACTTTAGCATGTTGTTCTGCGGCACTTGATAATTACTCATCGGCTTCCGAAATTTATAAATTTGCTCCAGCAAATACGTCCTGATCTTCGTCATTGCCTTTACCTTCAGCTTCTCTAATATATCCTTCACGTCTAGACAGGACTTGGCCTCCTTAAAACTTTGTTCCTTCACAAAATTGATTTTATGGTTAAGAGTTTGCAGCTGGATCAAAAATTCCTTCTCAGTCACCGGACAGTCCATAATACCACTGCAAGAAAATTAACGTATACACACTTATCTTTCCAACATCCTCTTATAAAACACCGATAATTATTTCTTACGTAATCAGAGCCTCAGACACTGTCATGTCCTCAATAAATTGACTAAGTGGGCCTCGTATTATTTGTCTATTGGACAGCTGTTGGCTCATAGCAACAGACTTGCGTTGCAAGGAAACTATCTCGGAGCTGATATTTCCCAGAACCGACTGGAAGTTCATCAGCATCGACTCCATTTTCTGCAAATAAAAGGCAATGTCTATACATAAATGTCTCTCTCTGAAAAAGCATTGCTCGATTGGAAGCACTTTGCAGACGAGTTATGGAAACAGAATGTGCAAACAGCGCATTTAATACATATACCAGTGATACTATCAAAGACAATCGATCTAAAATAATTTTTAAGTAATTTCTCATAATTATTAATAAGAATATTTCGACACTGGAGGCAATTGAAGAATATCAATATTGACTCAATCTCAATATAAGTTTTACAACATAAATATCTTAGCCCGCAATGCAATATCAATTTATAATTTATTATTGTAAATAATATGGATGTTTCATCAATAAAAATGTATATTTATAACACAATAATATTATATATATTGTTGCAAAATTAAATTCTTTTCTCATTCGTATGGATAATCAAATCTAGATGTCAATAATAAAATTGTAATTTTAGATAAAAGTCGAATATTATTGAATCATAAATACAGGATGATTCCTAACATATATATGTAAGACTCACTTCACTGGTAGTGGTGGACAGATGACACACCTTCTTGTATACTATACAAGAAAGCTGCCAACAAATTTGATAAACACTTGGTATCTTCAAAAATGTGCGACAGTCTACAATTGTTTTCAAATATCCCGCAAATAAAAATCTAATGGATTCAAGGAAAATGCACAGGCATCAATAGATTCTGCATGACCTATTCATTTGTTAGGACATCGTTCACTCAAGAAATTGCTGTTAATAAATTCGTCAACACCCAATATCTCTGAAAATATGCGACAAGGCCTGAATGCATGCTTGCATTCAGATCGAAGGTGGTTTATTTTGAGCACTTCTTAAAGGTAAACAACTTCATATTACTGGAATATATCTATGACACAGAAACAAAGCCAAATAGGGCATACGTCTATCTCCTCTCTCTACCAGTGAAGTGAGTCCTACATGTTAAGGAGGTTGGATTGTGTATCTTGAAACAAGGTGAAAATTACAAAAATGAGCAAATTCATTAAATATTGGTCAATAAAATAAAAATATATTCTAGTGAATTTCCTCACTTTTGTAATGTTTATTTTACTTCAGGATACGCAATTGAGGGCAAGAATCACCCTGTATATGTACACATTTATAAAACAACAGGATAACAATAGCTCAAAATTATTATATTATCAGTCAATTCTCTCAAAACTTCAACGGTTATAAATCTCCATAAATTATCAAACTGACAAGTCTTTAATAACATTTCGCCGACGACGAGGTGTCACTTTGTGATCTAATATCACACATCGTCTCGTACGAAACGTGCGTCAGCATCCGAGTTCCTAACCTAAACCTAACCTCCAAGATATTGTCGCAGGCGGCGATCTGATTGTGCAGGCTGGCTATATTCTCGCTCTCCTTGATGTAATCCTGAATCGACTTGTTCTCGACCTCCTTGAGCTCCTTCTCAATCTGCCTGGAGTACTGGCGCAGGTCGGTGCCAGTCTTGAGGACCTCCTGAACGACATCGTCGCCGAGGTCCTGCGGCAGTTGCTCCTCGTTGTCAAAAATATCTATCTCGGCCATTCTCGAGTCCTTCCATGCAATCGCGACGCCAAATGCAACCTCAATACACGATTTAATTACACAATTCGGGCGATGTCGCTTCCTCCAGAGAGTTGCCTCAACCGTTTCTCTCAGATCTCTCAACCGTTTCTCGTCAGATTCCTCGTTCCTTTCTGTTTCTGCTAGCAAATAATACGATCGTCCCGGTATCTTTTGGCACGAGCATATAGCTGATAAAGATCCGAAAACGTTTTTTTTTTAATTATATGTACAAATTTGTTAGTAAAATTTGTGTTAAATAAAAAAGATATTGCATTTAAATTTCAACAACCGACGAGCCGGCCTAATTTTCGTAACTGTCAAGTGGGGGTCACGAAGAACGATGACATTATCAACCACTTTGGCTGTACCGAGATCGAATAACAAACGATCGTTTTACGTGTCCAAATTACTATTTTATTATCGACAGTGATAAATTTACATGATTTTTCAATTTTTGCAACGTTCATAATTATATAAATTAATTTTGTCAACTGACTACTGCATTATTTAATTTATTTTCCAATTTTTTAAAACTAACATATTACAATTAGATTTAGTTAGACGTTTTAATACCTGTTATTTTTTATTATTTATCATGTTTTATTTCGTTCTATTTATTCTCTTTTATATAAACTTTTATGTAACGGCGACATTCAATAATTGTGTGATACATACTGCAGTCCAATCGATATTGGCTTTTACTGGAATTAATTAATGAATCTATCATTCGAATTAATTTCACTTATTTGTGAACTATAATAACGATAACATGTTTTGAAGAGAACTGTGAAATCGAAACGTTTAATCGTTTAATTAATTTTGTATTCGCACATCAAATAAAATTACTCTTTAATAACCTTTAATAATTATATATATTGCTCGTTGTTGGATTTTCTTTATTCATTTTTGCTTTTGCATATTACGAGCTATACATATTTTGCCCAAAAAAAGATTAATTTTATCTATGTTGTAAAACAAGACTGCCTATCAATTTAATTGTTCTCGTGATATAATTATATATTAATCGAAGAAAAGTATTGATAAGTGCAATAATATACATGTAGAGGCGCACAAGTATAACCAGTACGGCCACTCCGCGAAAAAAAAAACGCATGCCTGCTTGCGCAAGTGTTGCCATGCAACTTTTGTTTTGGGGCGGATCCAATGAAATGACGACAGGGATGTATGTATGTTATACACATGTGCAGACAATTTATATAAGCAGTCAAATATCGGAGGTTTCTCTTTAGTGCAGGTCACTCCTACAAATAATTTTGTTAAGTGCTTGAAAAGTGTCTTTATTCGACTCGCACATTGGAATTTATCGATTTCATTCGCGTCGAACGATCCGTATTTATTTATCCGTTTTGTTACTTATGAGGCACACATGCTCTCTCTATTCGGTCCTGGATTTTATTTTAATGTCAACATGGCGGATGCAGCTCACGTGATCTCCACGAGGAGATCAAAGGGTGGCGTGGCGGTGCCACTGCCGACACAAAGTGGCCCTACACTGCAGAGCAAGGTCGTGCGGAAGACGCTGCACGTGGGAATTGCCGTAGAGCCGGAAGAACTACGTACTCTGTGAGAATGTGGGCGCGTGCATTTCCGGCGGTGGCAATTTAGAATAGTACGGTACAGTCATAGATGACATCGATTTCGTCGCTTTCTTTTTTATAGGTTTCAAAACGCACTAATATTTTACAAATGCGGCCACGATTGGCGTTATACTGTCTCTAGACTAAAGATAGTACATCATGGTTCGCATTTGAAAAATATTAGTTGTTTATAAAGTATATATATTATGTATATTAAATATATATTAGAAACCTATAAACAGTGACGAAATCAATGTCATCTAGGACGGTACACGTGCCCATATCGGCTGTACCCAGTGCGTGGCCGCGCTGAGGAGGGTCAAGCGCGAGCTCAGCACCCTCTTTCTGGACGCCGCGCCGGTGGCTTTTTCACATGTGGCCGACGGGAGCGGAAACACGCTCTTGCACTACGGATGCCGCATAATGCAAGAGCGTGTTTCCGTTCTCGTCGACCGCGACACTCGTCGAGTCGGCTGGAGGATCTGGTGGCTGGATCTGTTTGGCCCGGATCGACTCTCGGCTGAGCGAGCAGGTGCCATGAAGAAAAGAGAAAAAAACTGCTGGATTTGCTGACGTTACAACCAACATCACATCAGTGCTCCCTTCAGTTGATTAAACAGGAGATAATGAAATCTATACTGTTATCGCGAGACGCCATCGATGCCGTGAGCCATCAACAACAGATGTGCTCTGCATCTGACAGTAGTGGCAGTTAATCAATAAGTACATACTCGGGACACTCGGGTGGGGGTCAAACTGATACCAGACGTATGAAAAGATGAATGTATCTCCGTTTCGTTTTTTTTGCGACATTAGCTCTTTTAATATCTTTTTTTAATATCTTTTTTTTCTATGACTTTTATACTCTAGGATCTAGCGGAGTAGCGTCGACAATGTTCAAGAAATTTACCATAAATAGCAGTTCTTTTATTTTTTGGGATTATCTTGACCCCCATGCGAGCATTTTATTAAATAACTTATGAAATTTTTATTGAATAATCTGTATAGTTGACATAAATATATTCTTTTGAAGCAAAAAGGAACATTCTTGTTGCAATGTTGAATAATTCGTGGTGAAATAAATTTTTTTCACGTTATACTAATTCTTTTTTTATTTTTTTATTATATAATTAATACTCTACCTATCATTATAACAATATTTTATAATAATATGAATAATTATGTATGTATGTATAATATATAATGATATTCTTTCAAATATATATGTTGATCTTTTTAATATATATTTTAATTTACTATATGTATGTAAATAGAAATATATGAATAAATATATATATTAATATATAATAAATATATTTTTCAGAATCACAACATTCAAAGATATAATTATATATATATTAATCCTTTGCAGGCAAACGCAAAAGGCTCTTTTTTATAATAATAGCTTGTATATTGTTTAGATATTTGCGGCGTATCAAAATAACCTGCAAAGTAACGATAAACACATTATTAGTACTATAACTAGCTTAGCAAGCAATAAATCTTAATTATTTTGGTACTCGTTAAGATTTCGACAGTATATATTACAATATTGGGCCAGTTTTGGGCAACAATTTAATTGCAATAGCAGTATACTAATAAAAATGGTAAAATATCTTCCACTGAAATAAACCTAAATGTTCTACATATTATGACAGTGTTTTTGTCTGTAGCATCGTTCTATAAATTATGTTAAGTACAAAGTAAAAAATCT
Organism: Wasmannia auropunctata; assembly: GCF_000956235.1. NCBI lineage: Eukaryota > Metazoa > Arthropoda > Insecta > Hymenoptera > Formicidae > Wasmannia > Wasmannia auropunctata. The sequence continues at coordinate 568,704 of NW_012026925.1, forward strand.
TTCGTCTTCCCTTCGTGTCTCCCGTCACTTTTCTTTTGTCATACCTACAATTTTCTTTCGGTTCGTAAACATGATTAAATCAAGATGATCACGTCTATTTACGTCGGTCGGTAGGACTAGACATGGGACATTAGACATGACTTAAATCACGTGGACCTACATACATGTAGACGGCTAAACGATTTCATTCCCCCACCAATCCCTCGTCACGGCTCGTTTCGGCCGCTCGACCTAACCAAAATTTTTGCCGCTCATCCCGATCTAATCTAACGGCCCGTGTATTTACCTTTTTTGTTTTCCACCCCCTTCAAAGTGACCCGAGGCCGGCGACAGGCGGCACATGACGTTCGCGAAATTTTCGGCACAGTCGGAGATTCCCAGTTGGACTCGCGGTGGGCCACTTTTATCTCTTGACACATACGTAGAAAGCACAAGCTTCCTATCTGTGATCTGTTCGTTTGTAATCTGTATCTTTTTTTTTCTTTTTTAATCCGCGATTGTGTTCCGCGTTAAGATAGATATACACGGTTGTGAGCTTATACACTCATCGTCGCCGATAGCACACAAGGTTCAGTCGCAATCATGCGCAAGCTGAGGAATCCGAAAGCCACGAAGTCCGCGAAGAAGACTCCGGATGAATCTCACTGCAGGCATCACGGTAACGTGGACAAAAATGAGCAGAAACGCTGCGTCCGGAGAGCGACGAATCTCTTGCACTCCTTGACGGGCGAAACGTTCGACTCCCGTTACGACGAACTGACGGAGCTTACTGGGCAGCTCGCAGCTGACCTCAGGATCTCCAAGAGCCTCCAGTTCAGAAGGAGGAAGGCAAGGTGCACCGTGACGGGTAAAACCGACGAGCAAGCCGCGTCGAGCCTCTCACAGGATGTGCAAGATAAGCTTGCGAACATCCCTCAGGAGTCCCAGGTCGTCTCGGAAGCGTTGGAAGAGGAGAACACGAAGAACGCTGTCCCACAGAGATGTAAAAATTCTGCTAGAGAGAAAGGGAAAGGCGACACAACGATGGTGTCAGCTAGCGACAAAGAAGAATGCAGGGCGAAGTATTTCGTTACAAATCAGGTTGGATATATATATGTGTATATAATGTAAATCTTTTTCTAATCTTATCTGTTATCGCCTGAAGAATATTATCCTTGTTTAAATGAACAAATGTTCTGTAACATAGGAATTTATTATTTCTGCATTATGTAAAGTTTAATTATCATTATCGTTCTGTTAACAGTAATAATTTTTTTCTGTGCAGGCCAACACTCAGCCTGATAACAAGAAAAGACACTCGAAATTAACGAGGAAAAATAAAAGTAAGGCGGAAGGGGAAAATAAATCGAGTACAGGGAATGTATTCAAAGAGAATGTACCAGATAAAATCGAGGAGCAAGCCGCATCAAGTCTCATGGATGTGCAAGATGGCACGACGCAGCTTGCAAACACCTCTCAGGAGTCTCAGGTCGTCTCGAGGTCGAAAGCGTTGGAAGAAGAGAACGCGAGGAACGCCACCCCACAGAAATGTAAAAATTCTCTTAGAGAGAAAGGCGACACAAGGATGGTGTCAGCTGGCGGCAAAGAAGAATGCAAGACGAAGAATTTTGTTACGAATCAGGTTGGATATATATGCGTAGGGTAATTGTCCCTATTAGTGTGCCCTGTACCTATTAATGTGCTTTTATATTTAAATAAGTCATAAAAATAAACTGGTACAAATAAATAGACAAAGTATTTTTTTTTCTATAAAATTAATACTTTAACTTAATAAAAAAAAATACTTTGTCTATATATTTGTACCAGTTTACTTTTATGACTTATTTAAATATAAAAGCACACTAATAGGTTCAGGGCACATTAATAGGGACAGTTACCCTATATAACGTAAATCTTTTTCTAATCTTATCTGTTATCGCCTGAAGAATATTATCCTTGTTTAAATGTACAAAGGTTCTGTAACACAGGAATTTATTATTTCTGCATTATGCAACAAATTTAATTATACCGTTATACTTTATTGTTTTATTAACAGTTGTCATTTTTTCTGTGTAGGCCGACGCTCAACGTGATAACAAAGAAAGACACTCGAAATTAACGAAGAAAAATTCGAATAGGGGGGAAGCGGAAACTAAATCGAGTACAGGGAATGTACTGAAGGAGAACTGTAGCCAAGAAATAATAAGGAACGACGCAAGGAAAAAGAATACAGATAAAGCAGGCAAAAAGACATTTACAAGATTTTTCGAAAATCATATACCAGTGCCGAAAATGATGAATATTTTAAAAAGGCCAAATGGCGTACAATACGTGAAAGGGAATCTCCGTATAAATCCGTTTGCTCAAAAATATGCTTATTTAAGGTTGAATAATGAGGAGCGCGACTTACTGATCATTGGTTCACAGAGTAGAAATCGTGCTTTTGAAGGGGATTTAGTTGTGGCATGCGTGAATCCCGAACATCTTTGGCGCAACTGTACCGATGGGGAATTACAGAAGACCGGTCACGTCGTTTGTATATTAGAGAAAGTACACTCGAGAAAAGCGGTCGGATATTTAAAGCGGCAAGAGTCGCGTCTGCTGTTCTATCCAAAGGATCAGAGGATACCGTTGGTTGAGATACTTCTTGAGTCAGTGCCAGCTTTATATTTCGAACAGCCGGAACTTTGCAAGAATACAATGTTTTTTGTTAATATCGACTTGTGGGAGCGACCGTATGCATTCGGGTAGGTCCGCATTGTGCGTCTCTATAGTACACAAATATGATATGTTACAATTTTTAAGGATTAATTTTAAAAATTATACGTTTACCTCGGACATTTCTGCCTTCTTGTTACTGCCGGTTGTCCTTATGTGATGTATATATTTTTGTATTTGCTATACTTACAGGCGGATTATTTCGGTAGTGGGTAAATGTGGCGAAATAGATACGGAATTAAACGCAATAATACTGGAAAATAATTTAGACGTATCTCCGTATCAAGAATCGCTATTGGAAGGCCTCCCAGACAGCGATTACATTTTAACGGACGCCGATATAGAAGGTAGAGAAGAGTGGAGGCACGAGTGCATCTTCACGATAGATCCTGTAACAGCTGTTGATATAGACGACGCCTTATCATGCAAAGTCTTGGGCAACGGGAACTACGAAGTAAGCATTGCGATGCATTGGATCTAGCCGGAGCAGTGCATTTAATAAATCATTTTCGTTCAATTTCTCTTTAATTTTTTTAATTTCTCAGATCGGTGTGCATATATCAGACGTCACTCACTACTTGGAATTTTTCTCTCCGCTCGATATGGAAGTTCTGAAACGAGCTACCACCGTTTACTTGCCGCACATGACTTCGCATATGCTACCGGAGAAACTGTGTAAAGTTTGTTCCTTGCTGCCCGGTAAAGATAAACTGGCCTTTTCCGTGATCTGGGAAATAACGCCAGACGCCGAAATTGTGAAACATCGTTTCGCGAGGACTGTGGTAAGGTCGTGTTGTCAAATGTCCTACGACTCGGCTCAGGCCATGATCGACGATCCGAACAAGTCTTGGCCCGAGGATTTCCTCGACATAAAAGGAGACTATACGGCGTCGTTGTTGTCCGACAAAGTGAACAAGTTATTCAAGTTGTCCACCCAGTTGCGAGACAAACGATTTGTTAACGGCGCGCTCAGGTTGGACAAGCCAAAGTTACAGATACACATCGATCCCAAGCTCAGTCGAGAATGCGGGATCCCGATACCCGTAAACTACTGTGTATACGAAAGGATTGACAGCAACAGGTGGATTTTTCAGCTACTTATATACATCCTACTGGCTTACATTGTTACATTACTTAGACTACGAGGAAATCCTAACTCCGTTTTTAATCATCGATTACTCATTACGAATGTATGTGTTTCAGTCTTATAGAAGAATTTATGCTGCTGGCAAATATAACAGTCGCCGCACAATTGCACAGTGCATTTCCCAAAACGGCTTTATTGCGTATTCATAAAGATCCGTCCAAGAAGTGTCTCGATACGGTTCAAAATACGCTGCAAAATTATGGAATTCATTTGAATGTTGAAACAGCTGGGGCCTTACAGGCCAGCATCAGTCGCTACGAAAACAATTCTGCCACGATCAATTCTATGAAACATATTATGATGGTTATCGTAAATTTGTGTTCAAAGACTATGATAGTAAGAATTTTTATTTTTTTATGTTATATAATATAATGTAAACGATATAAATAAATTTGTAATCTGATGATTCTGTATTATAATACTGAAAATTTCTTTTTTTTTTTCAGCGTGCAGAATATATATGCGCGTCTACCACTTCGCGGTACAATTTAAAGCACTATGCGTTAAACGTACCTCTTTACACGCACTTTACGTCCCCCATTCGAAGGTATTCCGATTGCATAGTTCACCGTTTGCTCGGTGCGACGCTCGAAAATAAACCTTTACCGGAAAAATGGACGGTCAAGCTGTGCTCCAAGTACGTCAGTGATACAGTATGAAAGCAGAATGACATGAAATTTGACTTGAAACAAATAACTTTTTATTTCCAATTCACGACAGGATTGCAGCCAATTGCAATACGAAGAAGTATAGTGCGAAACTAGCTCAGGAACAGAGCACGGAGGTGTTCTTTGCGTACATGGTAGGCCTCGCGGGCGGCTTTGAAGCGGTAGCCACTGTGGTGTACGTGAAGGGAGACTGTATAGATGCTATTCTCTGTGATATCGGCATAAGAATAAAAGTAAATTTCAAGGACATAGAAAACATTGCCACATCCAAGTTTTCCGAGGATCATGTACCAACTTTGACTATCAATTGGGTGAAACCTCCTATTGTACAGGTAAGTACTGTGATATTCTGTATAGCGTACTTGACACAGGATATATTATCAGCATGTTTATTAATATCTCGTAAATATCTATTTTAGGTAATCAATTTGTTTAGTTTGGTGAATGTACACGTAATGAAAATTAGTGAAGAATTGCGCTTAAAAGCAACTCTTATACCGCCACCACAACAGTCGACAGAGATTTAGAACATTTTCAATCAGATGAGAATTTTTTTTTAACAATTTATGAATATTCATGTACATATTATATTATGTACATGGAGAAAACGTTATTTGTATAAATTTTGGAGGATTACAGATTATAATTAATGAGAGTACAGAAAAGGCACAGTGTAACGATCGTCGCTGCACTGAGAATGCAACAAAATTAATTTTAAATCGTTTTAACTGTTGAAAAATAATATCCTGTAATGGATATTTATTATTATATATTTTTATAATTTGTTTATTATTATTATGACATTGTTACTTAAAATTATGCATAATCATTATTATTAGTATTAATTTTAATGATTATGTATAATTATATCATCATTATTATTATTATTAATAATAATTATATATGTATACACGATATAATTTATTAATATTATATTTAATGTAATAATATTAAATGCATTACATGTACCATATATATATACATATATGTGTATATATATTCATATATTATTGAAAAACTAGGACGCAGTGACAAAATTTAGAAGACTAAATCTGTACATCTCTTAATTTTTAATTACAAATTTAGAAACGAGACATCATTTGAAGTTTCACAATGTGATCCTCCAAAGTAATAAGTATTTTTATACTACTTTTACATATGACATATGCTTTTTTTTTTACAAAGCATCGGAAGTATACTGAATGACTACTAATGTATATATTCTTAGCAAATAATGAGAATATGTGATTGCAAAGAATACGTCATGAGAATGATTTGTAAAATATATATATATATACATGCAACTTTTTTTTATATTAGCGATTTCGTAAATATTAATAAGATTTGTATATACATGCAGACGATATAGCATTTTGTTATAAAATATTAGTTTATTGTAAATATGTTTTATATTATACATGTATATACCGTATCGTTGGGTATTTACATGTGGTTTATGCATAAATATTTGAAATAATCGAGCCTCGTGAATAGAAACAAAAAAATAAATGATTAAGTAATGACCCGTATATGAAACTTTAATTAATTTGCATAAACATTTGAGGCTACAGCAAAAGTAGTCGATTACAATCGCCAGTCAAATGTATGCAGGTTTATATAAATTATGTTACATAGAGATCGCGAAATTATATTCTATATTATATTAGATAACAATGACCACAATGTACTTTCATAGTTCTTTTCTTTTTTAATCCCTTCCTCTCGCTAAAAGAATTATCGGGAGATTTTATGCTATACATTTATATCTGTAACATTTACGTCTCGTACACTTCTGCATGTCTATTCTATGACTTCCTAACGACATAACATTAGTTTATTACCGCTGTTATCTGACGCATTTCATGCTATTTTATAGCCGTGTATTATCATTCTTATGTAACGTCATGTTAGCGATTGTTACATCAAGAGTACAGCTACGTTAAGAAAGTATAGAATAGACACAAGTTGGACTACGTCAGATTTTCCGAGTTATCTAGCAAAGAATAAAATAGTATCTCTCAAACATATTTACCAGTTTTATAACCGTAGTCATCCTTCGTTGCTGCAAATAATCGCGATCGAAATCTCGTTCATATTGTTTGTAGAGCGAGATAATTAATGTTAGAATTATACGAAGCATCGGAGTGAGAAGCGATACACTAGATAACAGTCTTTGATTTTTATTCTCGGTATCGCTTTACATCAATAAATTATAATATTAAAAATAAAACCATGGCTATATTATATTATAATGTATTTATATATAATATATAATCATATATATATATATATATTATATATATATAAATTATCGATCGGTAAGTATTTCTTAAAGAATGTACACGAAGCTAATCCTAATCCGTTTTTTCCGCCCGTAACAATATTATGCCTGACACCATTAGCTCGATCTCTGCGATTGATGCTGCTGTGTCTGCGATTTGTTGCGATGCTCGTAATTTACGAGCCTCTGGCCCACGAGATACTTGTCGTTCTTAATGTGCTCGTACAGCTTCCTGAACTGGCGTATCTGAAAGTAAATCACCGCGCAGACCAGATTTACTAAGAGAAGAAAAGGGTATAGACGTCGCGCGATGAGAATCTGGGTCTGCAGATTGGTCACGAGAAGTGGTACTATTCCGTAGGCCACGGCGTAAGGTACCGCGAGGGCGAGGCCGAAGCAGCATATAACGGGAGCCGCTAACTCCTTGATGACGAACTTCAAATCCATCTCCCTTATCCCTTCGTTGTACGTTCGCTCAATGGCGAGACGTATTCGCCAGTCCGGGCCCATCATCGTCACGGCGGTGGCTATCTTCGTGTACAGCACGCCCAAGGCCCAATCTTGCCAAATGAATAAGATGGGATTTTGCTCTAGCGGGACGCGCAACGGGACCACTACCACTAACTCGAGAAGAAGACCGAACAGGAGCGGTATGACCCCGACGAGCAGGACAAACGCCACCGAGGCTTTCACGGCCAGGATCGCCCAGTGCTTGATCCGGTCTACGATGGCTCTTCGACCGCGAGGCAGCCAGGAGAACGCCAGTGCCAAGCCTCGGGCCGCGGCCCAGCACACATACGTCCCGCAGGCTATCGTGTACACCTCGTGTACTCTTCCGGATAGAGGGCCAACGGTCTCGCCACCGTCTGAAAGAAAAACAGAAGAAAAAACGTAGCTGATAAAAATCATTGGAAATGAGTGTTTTGCAAAATCCATAATACTTTCTTTTTTCAAAACGTGTGCACGATTTTATGAAAATAATTTTTTATAATCTTTATACAAAGATATACTTTATACAAAGATAAGAATAATTTCGGAAAATAGGAATGACTTGCGAAAGACTCACCGGATCCGGTTAACGTAGGCGCTAACACAGGCGGCGACGGTGCGGGTGCCCCTACCATCCATAACGCCATCACTCTGCGTCCCAGCCACACGGGCAACGTCATAGCGACTAGACTCGCGACCACGAGGGATATGCATACGCAGAGCAGAAGCCCGACCAATCTCGCGGCGAACCACCGCGGCCTGACGTAAGGCTGAAATCCCGTGGGCCCCTCCCTCTGCAGCAGCGCTTGGTGCGCGGCACCCAAGTCCGGATGTTGCGGTTCCTCGATTATCGCCGGCCCCGGATCGTCCGCCTGGTCTCGCAGAAGATACGACTGCAGATCCAGCATCCACGCTACGACGCAGCACCACGCTCTCACGAGGGCTTTCAGCCACGTGCGCGTGTGCGACTGCTCCAGTAACGCGGGAAGGATCACTTGCAGCAGCAGCAATTCCAGCGAAAGCTCGCTGACCTAGAATTTAGACACGCACGTTTTCAGATAACATTTAATCGTCGCAATAGGAGAGATGAAGGGAAAAAATAAAATGTTACTTGTCTTACCTGAGCCTCGCTTTGTACGTTCACGGTGTAGGGTAAAAATCCTGGCCAGGCCCATCTCAGAATCTTTACGGGCAGCCACAACATCAGTAAAATCGCCGTGCCGAATATGATCGCGGACGCGACTAGTCGCCGTACGTGTCGCAGTATGGGAAGATGTATCATCTCTTGTATAGGGGAGAAGTCGGGATCGTTCAGATTTCGTAGGAACCAGAGAACCCCGGGCCGCAGGACCTCACGTAGGAGTAGAATAAACGACGCGAAATAGTATATATAAATCATCCCCACCAGCCAGTGGATGAACATGCATGTGCCGGGAGCGAGTCTGAACGAGGATTCTCTGTCTCTGAGCGTGGCGTCGAACATCGCCAACGAGCAGATGTCCAGCCACCAGCCGCAAACCAATGGAAGTACGCCGATCTCCACGACGGAGAGCAAGGAGACCTTGACGATAACGTAGCACAGTCCTAAGATTCGCTGGGAGCGCTGAAAGCCTAACAGCGCGGCGAGAGTGTGGAGGACTACGAGACAAACTCCGATAACGCAGTAGCCGCACAGCGTGGTCACCAGACCCTCGAAGTGCGACGCGGCCGCGTGTTCCTGCAGGCCTAATCCCGCTATCGTGAGATGGCCGATGTGATACGGGCAGAAAGCAAATACCTGAAGAGATTTAAAAAAATTAGTTTAACAAAATATCATTTAAAAAATTACACATTACATTTTTATTACATTACACAATTGCATTTATTAGTCAATTCGTTTAATCGCGCGTGACAAAACTCACCATGATAAATAAGGTGTTTAGGGACACGACCCAGAAGACATGTTCAAGAAAGACAAGAGACCCGTCCAATCCTAAGAGACGTTCCCAGGTTAATTCTTCAGCTGGTCTGTCCCACTCTAAAGGATTCCAATTGGCATCCTCGGCTTCACCCTGCACCTGCCCCACCACATGTGCCAGCACCGCGTGTCCTCTCGCCCAACGCTCGCCACCCGCGGCATTCGCCTGTCCACCGTCTACGCCGAGTTCATCCCTGATCGGCAGGGGCGGCGCGGGAGGGGCTGGTGGCTGTACGTCTCTCACTAGATCTTCGGGCTCGCCGATTCGTGGATTATTGGCCAGGTTTTCTTCTCGGTATATAGGACGTTGATCTGCGATTATTAAATAAACGAAATCGTTTAATTTACAGAAATAATTACAGAAATAAAAGTCTGTCGCGTCGTTGCAACTTAATTGCTTTCAAAGGTCTAAACGTCTAACTTGTCTCATTAGACTTTACCTTCATTATGTAACTCTCCTTCTTGCGGAATAGGCGGGTCAATGAAGGGAGGGACATTGTTGTTGTCCTGGACCTCTTGCGGCATAGCGCGCTGCTCCTGAGGTTGTTGTGGTCGTTGTGCGTTTGCTTGTGGCGGATTGTCGACCGGGGGCAGTTGTATATCCCGCTCGAGCCAGTCGGGCCCGCCCGCGTGTAAAATCTGCTCGCGCAGCCACACCAGGCCGATAAACGCGAACAGGGTGCAAGTAACTACGAAGCAGCCGTGAAACACGTCCGACGATATATGCTCGGTGGAAAGCATATCCATCGGTAGCGACATTATCTGCAAATACACAAAATCAGCGGTAAATATGTTGAGTTTCATATTTTTTTCCTGCGTTAATCATCGAGGATCGAATTTATTAATCTTACTCGAACTACATCGAGCGGCCCGCTGAAGAGAGCTCTGTATGTGCGGCACGCAGTCAAAGGGACGACTCCCAGCCACGCAATCGCCACCAGGGTGTAGTGTAACCAGTATTTCACCGCAGTGACGATGCTCGAGAATAAACCGCCTACGACGTCTCGCAGCGGCAGACGCCGCGGCATGTCCGGACTGTATATAGGTGTAAATGAGAAGCGGTAGCCGCATAGCTCGCAGTACTCCTTGCGCGAGTAGCGCATCCACTGGACCAGGCACTCCTGATGTATCCATTTGATGCTGCCTGTGCATATGCAGGGATGAAACAAGGGTCTGTCGGCGAGGCCCTCGGATCGGCAGACCCTGCAGATGTCCGCACCCAACATGTCCTCCGTCATGTTTGGTATTTTAAAAAAGTCACGGTATCACGAGCGAGGGAAGTCAGAAGTGACCTACTGTCGCTGAAAACACATGAAATATCCATGAGTTTGCGCTGCACGGTTAATAATTATAAAATTTTTAAAGACATACATATAAGATAAAAATTTGAAAGATATATAGTTATAACATTAATGTTCATTTCTATCAATGTAGATTAATCTGTTGATTAACTTTAACTTACTTTTTATCCTTCTCTAATTCTAAGAATCAAGAAACAAGTTAAAACCAAGATTAAAGTTAATCTACAAAATGAAATGGATATAAAGCCTTTCTTTTCAATCAAACTTCTTGCATGATTCATCCTTCATCTTTTTTTCGGCACGTTAAGCCCACGACACATAGAAAAACGTAAAGCAGTAAGATATCAGCAGTAAGCAAATCAGTCAATCACAATAGAAAACGTAAGGCAATAATCTTACGTTTTCTACTGTGATTGGCCAACTCACTTCTTACGTCTTACTGCTTTACATTTTTCTAAGTGCTATGAGCTTTAGAGATAAAAAGATAATGGATAAACGGCAATTCAGTTGAAAAGAACAGGTGATATTTTGTGGCAGTCTATGTTATCAACAGATTGTTCAGTTGTTGAGACTTTGAGAGTACAGGCATGCTTCAACAAAAATTTAAGATCTCAGAGGTTCTATTAACACTTTGCAGTCCTATATCAAATTTAATTAGACACGATACTTCGCAGCAGTCTATCTTTAGTTCTTCAAGTCACGCTTATAAACACAGACTATGTATATTTTCGCAAGATCTGCATAAATTCCACCATGTAATAAAAATTCTCGGATTCATGTCGGATCGAATAATTACGTAAGAACAAATATTGACGAAGCAACTGCTCTGCTCTCGTTTGCGAGAAAAAAAACGATTTGCAAATTACTGAATAAATATACGCGCGGACGATCATGTTCGTGTGTGCCCGTGAAAAGGGGAAAAACAACAAAACGCGAGAGTGCCGATGCGAGCCGCGGAACGCGAGATCAGCGTACTCGTGCGACTTTAGGTGGCCGCAGCTGATCCGCCCGAGGATCGGACGATCGGGCGCTTAATTAAATCGCAAATTTAACGCGAGGCAGGGAACGATCGACGACACACGACGTGACACAACACATCGCGCCAATGTGACACGACACGTCAGGGTTTCCGTGACCTTTCCTTCCGGGAGGGGAGGAGAAACGCGCGTGCCGCGGCAGCGGCCGTCAGCGTGGCTCGCGATATCCGGAACGTTCCGCGCGTGGCGGATCGTCGGCCGGAGAGGAGAGAACACGATCCCCGTTGTGGGGATCAAAACCAAGGGGACCCGACATGCGTATGTTATACGTACGTATACGCGTTCCGATTCCCGAGCGGCGAGCACCCGCCGTTCGACGCGACGATGACGTAACGTGACGTAACGTTAACGCGACACTCGGCACTCGATACCCACGTGCGTGCGCCCGGAGAAAGATCCACATCGGGCCGAGAGAGTTATCGTGCAAAATATCGGGAGACGTCTCTCCGCCACACCGACCACCTCCAGCTCTCTTCTGCGTTTCTGCACTTTCTGCAGTCTAGTGACTTTCAGTATTTTCGCACTGCCGAAACCTACGAGGCGCAAAATCACTGGGGTTTTGGTGCGCATGCTCAAAATGACGTATACGAAATGGCCGCATACTTGAATGGACTTGAATCGACTTGGATGGAAAAATCGTCAAAACGAAATTTTGTTAAACATTTTTGGCATACGCATTTTTTTTACCGCACATCAGCCGTATGTATTTTTATAGATTTGCGTTCTTGTCTTTTTTTTTTAATAAAGAAGCATATAACATGCTGAAATGTGCAAAAAAAGGCATGCTGCTTTCATGCCCGTATCAGATTAAAGATTGAGATTGGATTGAAATTTAATAAATCAAAGCAAAGATCACTAAACTTATTGAGATTAGTTTTCGTTATTCCAATTGATTAAATTCTAATCTCAAATCAATCTTTAGTCTGATGCAAGCATTAGATTGCACTTTTTGCACTCAGATAAACTTCGCTCTTTCTCTCTCCAACGCCCAAAATATATACTTATCAATTATCTCAATTAATATACATATATATTTATCTCGTTAAGTATAAAAAAATTTTTGGGGAATTTTAAGTCACGCAAAAAAATCTATCTTTGTAAATGAATTTTTTGTTTCTTTTGCCTTTCAATTCCATCCACTTTCTCTTAAGTGCAGAAAGTGCAATAACAACTGCGAGAGGGAACGTCGACCATCACACGTGCACAGCACTCGGTGTGTAAACAACGTTTGGAGCGAGATTCGGTTTCGCCGTTGACGGCGCGCTTTAAAGACAATGCGATGAAATATGGAAGTGGACGTTTACTCCCTGACGCACTCACTTCAGAAACGCAATTCGATTAGACAAATCGCGTATTAACACGTCATATATCGTTCATTGTTGCACATCTCACAAAAAAACCTAACCTTCGTGGCGGGAAATCGTCAACAATGCCACCGGTCGTGTTATGGCCCTCACCAAATTGTTTAACATCACATTGAATTGTACGATATATCGCGGTCTGAAAGCAGCCAGCAAAAATCCCGCGAATGCCTTTCGCCTGCCAAGGGGATACTGCTCGAAGAGCGTCATGAAGATTTTCAATGTCGCCGAGAAGCCGGACGCGGCTAAAAATATCGCCGGTTACTTGTCACGCGGTACCAGCAGAAGGGTAAACATTTAAACGCTGTGTACAGCGTTCTCTCAGTAGTAATTTTTTTTATCATTGTCCACGAGCTTCTCGTTATTCGATCATATTTATTTGCGAATCAAGGGAGCCTGTGTAGAAATGTATCTCTCAACGTTTCTGTTTTTTTTGTTCTACTCCACTGGCCAGTCGATTAATAGTGTCATCACCTTTTTGTAAGATTATATAGCGCACTGCATTGCGTTCCTACTTACTTATTGTCTTTTTCCCCTTAGAGGTTAGATAATCAAGTTTCTATCTTTTTTACTACGATTTCTGTCTCTTGCAGAGGGAAGGTTTATCCGTATACAACAAGATCTTCGAATTTGACGTGCAGCTGTGGGGTCAACACTGCCAAATGGTGATGACATCTGTATCCGGTCACTTGTTGGGCTACGAGTTTACGGGCGCCTACCGCAAGTGGCACGGCTGTAATCCGTTGAGCTTGTTCGATGCCCCGGTGTCCAAGCAGTGCTTGGACGAGAACCACGTAAAGATTAAGAGAACCCTGGAGCGAGAGATACGATCCTGCAGCGCGTTGATCATCTGGACGGATTGTGACAGAGAGGGGGAGAACATAGGCTTTGAGATTGTTCAGGTTTGCCAGATGGTGAAGCCTAATCTCCGTGTATATAGGTAATTGATGACGCGATTGAACGCGTTCCCATCCTCCCTTTTTTTGCACACGATTTGTAGTTTTTTGAAGTTTTTGACGAGATTTGTAATGGTTTCTGAAATGCAATGTTTCTTCTGTGATGTTTTTTTGATATGTTTTCTGAATGTTTCAGGGCAAAATTCTCAGAAATTACGAGACCGTCTATTGAAAGGGCTCTGCAAACTCTGGAGGAGCCAGATAAGGCAATGAGCGACGCCGTAGACGTGAGAAGCGAATTGGATTTGCGAATTGGTACTGACTCTGATTAAAGATCACATCGAAATCGAGCTGTGTGTATAAACTTTTTTAATTAACGGCAAACACGTCGACAGGTGCCGCGTTCACGAGATTTCAGACCTTGAGGTTGCAGAAGACATTCCCCAACACTCTCGGGGACCTGCTCATCAGCTACGGAAGCTGCCAGTTTCCAACGCTTGGATTTGTGGTCGAGAGATTTCTGGCCATCGATCGGTTCAAGTCCGAGCCGTACTGGAAGCTACGGGTGATCGACGATCGCGAGGGGATATCTGTGGAATTCAGATGGGCCAGGGTGAGACTGTTCGAGAAGATGCCCTGCCAGATCTTTCTGGACATATGCTTGGAACGGCCGGAAGCTACGGTGGAGAAGGTGACGTGCAAACCGAAAAGCAAATGGAGGCCTTTACCCCTGGACACCGTTGTAAGTAACCGAATTCAAGGCATCGCGAGGCATTTGGAGATTCTGCCGTATTTCAAGAATCATTCGAATCCACAGGAATTGGAGAAGCAGGGCTCTCGCAAGTTGCGCATAAACGCGAAGGAGACGATGAGGATAGCGGAGAGATTGTACACGCAGGGTCTCATCAGTTACCCGCGCACGGAAACGAATATATTCCCGAAGGAGTTGAATCTGACGTCTTTGGTGGAGCAACAGGTGACCGATCGGGGCTGGGGTGGCTTCGCGCAAAATTTACTGGAATCCGGAGTAACTCCCAGGCAGGGGAAGAAGAGCGATCAGGCGCATCCTCCTATTCATCCCACGAAGTATAGCAACAGTTTGCAAGGTACGTTCCTCGGCCCTCGACTCCCACGGAGGCTGCTCCTGCTTGTCGTTAGATCGACCCGCGTTAATCGATTGCCGATCCGTCGACAGGAAACGAGGCGAAGGTCTACGAATTTGTGGTACGTCACTTTCTGGCTTGTCTGTCGAAGAACGCGGAGGGCCGGGAGACGACGGTCGAGATCAACATAGCGGGCGAGAGATTTATAGCTAACGGTCTCGAGGTCATAGCGAAGAATTATCTCGAGGTGTACGTGTACGAGAAGTGGAACAGCAAGCAGATTCACTCGTACGAGCAGAGGCAAGTCTTCCGACCGACCAGTATCGATATGGTGGAAGAGAAAACCTCGCCGCCGACTTTATTAACCGAGGCCGAATTGATCGCACTGATGGACAAGCACGGCATCGGTACGGACGCCACTCATGCCGAGCACATCGACACCATCAAATCCCGGCAATACGTGGGCTTAACGGAAACCCAACATTTCATGCCGGGCAAATTGGGCATCGGTCTGGTGATGGGTTACGACAATATGGGCTTCCAAATGTCCAAGCCGCACTTGCGTGCGGATTTAGAGAAAGATTTACAACTGTAAGCCAATTAGTAACTAAAAGTATCGTATTAAGACTTGTGTCCACGATACTAGAGAAATCGATTCAAGTTCTCGGAACAAGAACTATGTTAGCCAATCAACTTGCAGCTTTTATGGAAACGCAGTAATTTTATTAGCTATACAGTTTTCGGTTCGAGAACTTGGACCGATTTTTAGTATCGCGGACACAAGGCTTTAGACAGTCTTAATCTATTAGAGTTTGTATAAATCTGTTTCTGTCATTTTGTTATCGCAGGATATGCCGGCGTCAGAAAGACCCGAATGAAGTATTACAAAGTCAAATTAATACGTATCGCGAGGTGTTTAGAGTGGCGATCGAACGCGCCAATCTGATAGACGACTCTTTAGCGCACTATCTCGGCGAGAGGCCTCTCCAAACCGAGCAAGTGCAGCTCGCTCCAGAGATTGCCATATTCAAGTGTCCAAAATGCGGCTCTAATATGGTGCTAAAGGAGAGACGGCAGGGCAGAGGAAAATACATCAGTTGCATGGGATATCCGGAATGTACCAACGTGGTCTGGCTCTCGGAGGCTATAGAAGACGTGGAAGTTTTGAACGAGACATGCAATCAGGTAAATATAACACCTATGCTCGCAGTACGTTTTGCACATAGATACGTGCGTGAATCATAAATTATTATTAAATAGTTCTCGTAAATTATAAAATTTGTTCACACGATTAATATTTTCAGTGTACAGAAAATATGCGCAAGTTAAAATTCAAATTGGTCAGGAATGTGATACCCTTGTACGGCACCTCTTACACAACTTGCATAGGCTGTGATAATACGTTCAACGAAATGTTGAACATTAAGGAAGATTGCATTAAACGAACTGGAAGAGCGAATTACACCGGTCACAGTAATACGAGGGACATGTCGAGCTCCACTTCCACCTCAAGTACATCCCAATCGCGAAGTACCCAGCCAGTTTCTAGTGGTGCAGGGTCTGCTCGAAGGAACAACGATGTGGGCTTGATCGGAACTTCTAACACATCTGGAAGACAAAATCAGAATTCTAACGTTTCTCAACCGAACAGATCGAACAGGCCGAATGCTGGCAATAGAAGTACAATACCGAGTAATAGAGAAAATCATACCTCCTGGATTAATTCACGTGATTTCAATAATTCAACGAACAGATCGAATCAATCTGCGGTCAGAGATTCTCGCAACGCGAATAGTACAAGTAATACGTGGGGCAACATTGACAATAATTCTGAAATTATGTGTCATTGTCATGAGACTGCGATCCAATTAACAGTTAGAAAAGAGGGGCCAAATAAAGGTGAGTGGCCAACTGCCATATAAAATGCGATTTGTCGCGTGAGTCGTTTTCGATAACATTTGTAATTCCAGGACGTCTGTTTTACAAATGCGCTAAACCGCAGGGAAGCGGTTGCAACTTTTTCTTGTGGGCATCTGACAGCGCCGAGTCTCACGATAATAACGCAGAGAACGAATATTCAAGTTGGACATCCAGCCTGGATAGAAACAACGATGGTGCTGGTCACCCTCGCGTTGGCACTTCTAATGACGATTGGGGAAACCCATCGACGAACGATGTTATATGCAGCTGTAATCAGCCCGCTCGAAAGTGAGTAAAATCTTTGGAAGAAACGATAAATTGTTTCGGTTGGATATATTGATGTCAATAATTAATCAATTGATGTCTTGTTTAATATCGCCAATTAAAAGTTTCACTATGTCTTTAATATATGTAAAAATATTTGCGCGCGTATCTTTAGATTGACGGTTAACAAAGATGGCCCCAATAAAGGACGACAATTTTACGGATGTCCCAAGGGTATGAACTCTACTTGTAATTTTTTCAAATGGGCAGACGAGGATGACGCCGCTAATTATGAGAACACAGACTGGGGTAATTCCACTACGAGAAGAACAGGGAATAACGCACGCAGACCGCGCGCCCCTCAGAAAGGCAATGCTCCCAAAAGGCCCAGGCTTACGGGAGGCAAAAGAAAGTGCGGAAATTGCGGAATGGAAGGTAAATGACTTTTTTATTATGATCTCTTTTCCTTCTGTCTTTTTTTTAATAGTAACAATTTTATTGTTCTCAATCGTATCCAATATTATATTCAAATTACATATAAATGTATATATATAGGTATATATATATTTTTTTTTCATTTTGTACTGTTTTTTCACAGGTCATACGAGGACTCGATGTCCAGACAGGACGATGGACTGACGAATGAATTTTTTCCAATATAGTATTGTAAATAATGTACAGTTTGTAATGATTACAGTTGTAAAAAGCTTAATTAGAACGCAGTAGTATTAAATACACTTTCATATTTGTAAGACCCGTCCCTGCTTTATTGAAGAGATAATTTCTACAAGTGTTAGAGATTTCCGTTTGAAGAAAGCGATTCGATAATTAATTAATGCTAATGTTTTATAATTATTGTATTCTAACAAGTGACGCAAGTTACAGTGTTCAATATATATTAAACGATAACTCGTTTGTTATGAGAAAATTTTTCAAGTCTCTAATTTTTCTGCAAGTAAACTGGTTGTTAACTATAAAAAATTAACATATCATTGGCAACAATTATCATATGCTTCTATCAGCGTTCTTCTATAAAATGGTATATTTATTTCGGTAATACTTAAATGCTATAGGAAGCTTTCCAGCAAAAAACACGTGCACATATATCGACACAGAAGCCGTTCTTTTATAGATATTAAGAAAGATAAAAACAGGATAACTTTGGTATGTAACCTGCTGAAAAGCATCCACTGGTCATGATGATGTGACTTGATGTGACAGTACAAATAAATATCTCCTCTCTTGAGTCATTTGGCTTCACTTTTATTTTTTGAAACTAACGCAGTAGTTATTTCTACAGGTATATTTCTTTACATTTATTATTGGTATTTTGATCATTGTATCGTTTTATCTTTATTTTTCTATCACTATTTTCCATCATGCTGTTATTACATATATCATGCTATTTTTTATTTCTAAACACGCACAAACAGAATGATAACACATTCCCTGATGGCAGCATTATCCTTATATCTAATTTTTCTAAAATTTTTCTTTTATCTAATATACAGGGTGTCCCGTAATGACTAACGCTTAAGGGTAGATTCATTTTGTCTTAAAATGATCTCAGAAATCTACCCTTAAGCGTTAGTCCGGTCATTACGGGACACCCTGTATATCAATTCTCTTTCTCCATCCTGCATAATTCTATTTATCTTACACAACCTTTTCCTCCTAAACATTCTAAACATTTTCTTTATCTCTGAACTCCTTTTCTATTCTTATCACGGTCACATTTTTGTATCCTTATTTCATTCTCAATATTTTCAATTAAAGCGGTAATTTTCACAAGTGTTAAAGTTTTCCATTTGAAGGAAACGATTCGATAATCAATTAATTCTGTTTTATAATTATTGTATTCTAATAATGTCCATTTCTACCAATGTAGATTAACTTCAATCTCGATCTTATTTACTTTTTATCTTTTTCTTATTTTTAACACTAGAAAAAAAATACAAAGTTAAAAATACAAATACAAGTTAAACCTGAATTAAAGTTAATTTACACTGGTAGAAATGGACATAAGTGACGCAACTTACAGTGTTTAATACATTAAACTATATTGTATGATAATTTGTTATGAGAAAATTTTTCAGTCTCCAATTCTTCTGCCAAGTGAATTGATTGTTCGTGTTAATATATACATATATATATTATATATATAATTAGCTATATAATACAATTAACATTATTGTCGACAATTATCATATTCTTCTATTAGCGTTCTGCTAAAAAATAATACATTTATTTCGATAATACTTAAATGCTATAGAAAGTTTTCCAGCAAGAAACATGTGCACATATTGACACAGAAGCCATTCTGTTTTTCATAGATATTAAGAAAGACAAAAACAGGATAACTTTGGTATGTAACTCTTAATGAAAAGCATCCACTGTTTGGTTATGACGATGTGACTTGATGTGACAGTACAAATAACTCGCTTCTCTCTTGAGTCATTTGGCTTCACTTTTATTTTTCGAAACTAACACAGTAGGTATTTCCACAGATATATTTCTTTACATTTATTATTGGTATTTTGTTCATTGTATCGTTTTATCTTCATTTTTCTGTCACTATTTTATATCTCTATAAACACTCAAGGACAGAATGATAACACTGATAATACATCCCCGGTCGCAGCCCAGCTGATAAAAGCACGATCCTTTATATATAAACACTTACGTTAGTGGTTGACGAGCATTGCGATTTTTAGCGGAATAAGTTGTTGGAGTGAGTAAAAAGAAGTGAATCTAGGTAAAAGAAAAAAAAAAGCAGAAGAGACGAGAAAGAGTGAGGAAATAGGGTGAGAGAGGCGAAAGTATATATAAAATTAATATAAGAAATTACACGCAAATATTCAAGTTCAGTATCTAACATAGGCAAAAACAACGCTGGCGCTAGCATTTCTAATAACAATTCGAGAAACCTATTCACAACTAACATTATGAACAACTCTAATCAGAATAACACGATGTGAGTAAAATCTCCAACCAGATGAAAAAGAAAATTTTTTCGATTAACACGTATTGATGTTAGTAATTAATGAGTTTAAGTCTTAATTAATATTCCCAATTAATAACTTCACTAATATCTAATGTATGTAAAAATAATATATGTCTTTAGGATTCAGAATGATAATCGCGGGAACACGAATCAGAGCATTTCTAATTCCATAGCCCCCGAAAGGCCTACAACCAACAGAAGGTGCGGAAATTGCAAAGAAGAAGGTAATGTGTAAAGAATTACTTATCTTTGGTTATAATCTCTTTTCTTTCTGTCTCCCATTAATTTTTTTTTAAAATATCACCATTTTTATTGTTCTCTATTATTGTAATCTAAATTATACAATTATTTTACATTTTGTACTCTTCTTTTACAGGTCATACGAGGACCAATTGTCCTGTTGTAAAAATGGGCGAAGGTTGCAAAAGAGAAGGTAATATGTAAAAAACTTGTCTTTGGTCATATTCTCTTTTCTCTCTGTTTCCCATTAATTTTTTTTAAATATCACCATTTTTATTGTTCTCAATTATTGTAATCAAATTGTACACTTATTTTACATTTTGTACTATTCTTTTACAGGTCATACGAGCACCAATTGTCCTGATGCATGAAAGTGCGGAATTTCCAGAAAAGAAAGCAATGTGTAAGGAACTTATCTTTGATCATAATCTCTTTTCTCTCTGTCTCCCATTAATTTTTTTTTAAATATCACCCATACATTATTGTAATCTAAATTGTACATATTATTTTACATTTTGTACTGTTCTTTTACAGATCATACGAGGATCAATTGCCCTGTACTCTTATATATTTACAAGCATTATATACTTTTGCAAGGCAAATCATGTATAATACGTTTCGTTTAATATAAAGAATTGTTATCCGCTTTAGAAATTACACGATTTTGTCTTCATTATCCAGTCTTTATTCTGGGTCGTTTGTTGATCAGACTTCGATTAACTTTATATATTTACAAGCATTATATACTTTTGCAAGGCAAATCATATATAATACGTTTCGTTTAATATATAAAGAATTGTTATCCGTTTCAGAAATTACACGATTTTATCTTCATTATCCAGTCTTTACTCTGGGTCGTTCCTTGGACAGACATCGATCAACTTTCGTCATAATTAATATGTACTTGGGTCGATCGCAATCATCACGTTCCGCTAAAAACATTTTGAATATTTTCGAGATAAAAAATCTGACTAACTCATAGGCCGAGGACTGACTGACAAATTTGTTCAAATATTATATTTATTGTAAATATATAATGTACAATTTGTAACAATTGGAGTTATAAAAAGCTTAATTAGAACGCAGTAGTATCAAATACACTTTCATATTTGTAAGACCCCTCCTCTTATTATATTATTAAACTTATCTTAATTCGATGAAATTAAACGCTCGCGAGGTGAGCTCACCGACGGTCGCAGGAGAAAGAGAACGAACATTCTATCGTTGCCATGTACAAAAATTCTACGATCACATATCAATAAACTTGAATATAATGATTAATCATATTCAAAATGATTATCGAAACTGAAAAGATTTACTTTCTTACAATTTCATACATCTGATATATGAATATATTTCGTATGTCAGATATGGTGTTTATAAAATAAAAATACCTGCAGAATCAAGCTCGATGCAGAATCAAGCATGATGGATGATGCTGCATCTTTTATATACTATTCCGTAGTGATTCTTAAATACGAGAATTGAATTCGTCCCATGCCCATCTTGTGGCGATAGAGCGTACTAATATAACCAGAAATTTTGTAGATCCAACTAGAAAATATTAATTAAATCCGTATAGTAAAGCTGTCTCTTATAC
>NW_012026925.1:590718-591468 GCF_000956235.1 Wasmannia auropunctata
TCTGCCTTGCCAGCCCGCTCAGAGATGTGTATAAGAGACAGGCTGAACACCTGTCACATATGTCGCAAGACGATCACAAAAAAGATCAATTTATATTAGACTCTCCAATCAATCATCGCATCGGAACTTTGATTACTACGCGGTGCACGCGTGTACCGTGTATCTGGAGAGGAAAAGTCGGTGATAGAACTAGCGATAATAATAACAAAATGGTTTTAACGCGTTCAGTTTTAAACAATTTAGACGCTCTAACACTTCTCAAAATGAAAGACTTGTGTTCGCAGAAATTTTTTTACTCGCTATGTTACATGTTTCTCTCGAAACACTATTTGCCCAACAGAAACTGCAATCCGTAGGGTGTCGGCTTAAGAGGATTCTCCATCCACTTCGCGCGCAGAAAAGAAGGAAGCACATTTTGATAATTTTTATATATTTTTTTAAAATTATCTTATTTGTTTCAATTTTTTAAATAGATTTTGTGCTGAGAGAACTTTTGTTTGGTTAAGTTTTATAGATTTCTCCGCTTAATTTTGACGTTTCTTCACTTTTTAAAAATATGTTATTATTAATATAAAACTCAAGATTTTCTACCATTGTAACGTGCTACTACGACCCAATATTTAGTGAATTAAATATCATCCCGACAAAATGTATTTTTTGTTATACTAGCATTACAGACGCGCGCTCCGCGCGCGCTATTAAACCTCAATACATATAACTGTCAAAAGTCAATGCCATGACAGCCACTCA
>NW_012026925.1:591518-592522 GCF_000956235.1 Wasmannia auropunctata
TAAAACAAATAAAGGCCAACAATGAGCAATTTATTAAATCAAAAGCGGAATTGTCAGTACGGGATTGTCAAATGATTATTAAGTGAACGAAAAAAAATGTAATTAAAGTGAAATCGTTACAGTGTCAAATTTTAAAGTAAACAGTTATAGTAATATAGCAAAGGAATATTGTTATAACTGTTTGTTTTAAAATTTGACTGTGTACCAATTTCATCTTACTTATACTTTAATTCGCTGATTCTATGATCATTATAGACAATCCTGTACTGACGAAATTCGTATCGTTTTGAACTTAATACATATTCGTCTTAATAATGAAGAATCAATTATAAATTAATTTTGTCAACTGACTACCGAATTATATTTATTTTTAAATTTACTACGCTTTAAAATTAACACATTTCATACAATTATAGATTTAGTTAGATTTTAGAAAATGTTTAGACGTTTACTATCTGTTATTTTTTATTTTTTATTATTTACTATGTTTCATTTTGTACTATTTATTATCTTGTATATACACTTTTATATAATTGTGACATTTAATATGTATGTATACATCAGTCTCAAAATTGCCTTTACGAATGCCTACTTTCTAATGATCTTTTTTTTATAGCGCTCCATTCTTTCATATTTAATTTCACTTAATAATAAATTAATAACTTACATGTAATTTTATTTATTTTTTTTTTAATAATGAAGAGGGCTCTGTGAACTCGAAAAATTTACTCGCTTAATTTTGTACGCGCACATTGAATCGATTACTCTTTAACACACTTGATAAATAGCTTAGTTCTTGGCTTTATTTAATTTACTTTTTGTCTTTGCATAATACGAGCCACAAATGTTTTACTTATTTTGCGAAAAAAAATTGATTTTATTTATGATGATGCTATTAAAACAAAACTGTCTTTCAATTTATGTTCTCGCAATGTAGTTGAAGTGGCGGAACAGTTGATGGATGCAATAGTTACAGGCGCGGGAGACGCTGCACAAGAATTCCT
>NW_012026925.1:592572-592886 GCF_000956235.1 Wasmannia auropunctata
AAGTTGTTGCTGAATCTGCTGTAACGCTGCTTAAACTAACGTCGGTATTCTATCACTTGATTAAACAGCAATCAGCCAGAGATAGCGGATCTACTGTTATCGCGAGGGGCAGCAGTCGATGCCGCCAATAACGACAGGTGTAGTGCTTTGCATGTGGCCGCGAAGAAAGGTCAGCGCGAACTCTGCACCCTCCTTTTGGACGCTGGTGCTTCTTTACAGATGGTCGACGAGAAAAGAAACACACCTTTGCATTATGCGATAGTCGGGTAAACTGGAAGTTGTTGCTGAATCTGCTGTAACGCTGCTTAAACTAA
>NW_012026925.1:592936-593630 GCF_000956235.1 Wasmannia auropunctata
AATGACAGCCATGCAGCTTGGGGATATCTGTCTCACTTTAACTGATATTATTAAAGTGAGGCAGCAATCCCCAAGCCGCATGGCTGTCACTCTCGCACAGCGGCCACCCCCACCACACGGGTTTTCTTAGGGAAGGCTCACTCCAGTATGTGTATATCTCACTGCAGCTGACACCTAACCATAACCTGACATAAACATTTCATTAGTGTAAAAGTTCTGTAGCTCATATGTACAAAATGCGTGCGTCTAACACCACAGTATACATGAACGAATAATACAAAGTCTTTTGAGCTACGATTGAAAGCGTAGAAAAAAAGAAATCCACTAAACTGTAATTTGTGGTAATTCGTACGCTCGGCTGAGGTAAAGACAGCAAAAATTACGTTTGGCAGTAGTGCCGGATTTTCCAAGAGATGGCACTTCAATAAGTTAGATAAGGACATTCCACGTGTTTGAGTGAGACAGAAGATATTGTAAGAAGTTCATTTAGAGATACCACTGACACTGAAGAGTCTGCTTTATCGACCTCGTACAAATTTTTCCGACCTTCCGGCATCGCCTTAATTATATTTATTAATACTTACGTTAATTATTTATTTGCAATAATTATTGGAAAAACATTTGTTTATTATTCTTTTAATATCAATTTAAACATTAAGATAATTATTTATTTGTATTATTTATAAAATAATAA
>NW_012026925.1:601133-601561 GCF_000956235.1 Wasmannia auropunctata
TTGCAGCATTGATTATCGCGGTTGTTGGAAGTCCTTGAAAGTTCTTGGCCAACCCGCGCTTAATGTAAAACTAGGATTATCGACCATGTAAATTCGATCTTTAATAAATAATACGATCTCACCTGAGGGTCTTTGATATGCGGCTGACAGAGTAAAATTTTTTTCTGGAAGAAAATTCTTATAGTCGTGTATTAATAGTGGTCCGTTATTGAATGTTCTATCATTTATGCTGAACGTCCAAACGTAATGTTGATATGTCACGAGTATTCGATGATCTAATACTAGTATGTTGTCAATATATTTCAAATCGCACAGATCCACATAATCGGGCTTTGTTGTTGTTGTTGTTAAAGGAGTCATTTCTGTAGTCGTCATTGGTACGGATTCCGTTTTTGGGGAATTATTCTTAACTCCGTATAAATGTTGAA
>NW_012026926.1:0-697 GCF_000956235.1 Wasmannia auropunctata
AATATCGTAAATTTTTAAATTTTATACTTTAACTTAATATTTAAACTAACTTATTATTTAAATTTATTAACATAATGTTGTTCCTATAAAGTTTAAGTATTATTTATTATGTTAGTTATAGTCATTAGTTAGTCACAAAGTTAGTTTCGTGTATTGATACGTAAAAAAGGAGCCATCGGATGTGCCGTGCATGAGCGCGCGAATTTCAGCCGCTAATATTGGTTAACTTAAGTCCTTTATAATTTGAAAAGTATTATAGCCTCGACATTTTTGTATTAGGATTTCGTCTTAAAATTATCTTAGGAACATTTTCTTAAAAGGAAATCCGGTAGAGGTGGGACACCCTGTATATATATACCGTGGAAAAGACATTAAAATGTAAAAAAAACCGCCAAGTATATTTTTTAACGTTTTTATCTCGAAAAAATTGTATCAGATTGAAAAAAATTAGACATTTGTATCATCTTAAATATATAATACGACTTCGAAAAAAAAACTGTTGTTAAATCATAAAAAAAACCTAAGTGGCATTATCTTCAATATATAACAATCACGAAAAATTATTTTATAATTAATATATCCCGAAAAAAACTATTGTATCAAATTAAACAAACAAAATCTAAGTTGTATTATCTCTAACGTATACATGATTTTAAAAAAATTTAATTTAATAAATTAAAAATATAATATTACCAAA
>NW_012026926.1:9528-9991 GCF_000956235.1 Wasmannia auropunctata
TGGGGACCACGTAGACATTCATTTCCTCGACGGCGAAGACCTGGACAACACCTAAACACTTAGTTCTTCTATGGTAAAGACTTAGACAACACCAAACACTTAGTTCTTTGACGGCGAACAGTTTGACACTCAGTTCATCGACTGCGACGACGTAGACATTCACTTTCTCGACAGCGAAGACCTAGACGATACCTAGACACTTAATTTCTCGACAGCAAACACGTAGACACTCACTTCCTCGACGACGACCACAAGAGAGTTGTGAAACAGAGACGAGAGAGTAGAGAAACAGACGAGAAAGTCGTGAGAGAAACGAGAAAGCCAGGAGAGAGACGAAGGACAAGATTGAAAAAAGGGACAAGATTGAAATTTTGCGAAGAAGAAGACACTTCCTCGACGACGACCACAAAAGAGTTGTGAGAGAGAGACGAGAGAGTAGAGAAACAGACGAAAAAGTCGTGAC
>NW_012026926.1:10011-10473 GCF_000956235.1 Wasmannia auropunctata
ATAATACTAACGTTGGTATTTTTATTTTGTTTTAATTTGATACTAATTTATTTTTTTCGAGGTATATTTATTTTTTTTAGTTTTTAATTTAATACAATAAATATACTTGAAATAATTATTTTGATTTCACTTTCTTTTTGGTAATACTATATTTTTAATTTATTAAATTAAATTTTTTTAAATCATGTATACGTGTTAATACAACTTGGATTTTGATTGTTTAATTTGATACAATAGTTTTTTTCGGGGTATATTAATTACAAAATAATTTTACGTGATTGTTATATGTTGAAGATAATGCCACTTAGGTTTTTTTATAATTTAACAACAGTTTTTTTTCGAAGTCATATTATAAATATATTTAAGATGATACAAAGGTCTCATTTTTTTTAATCTAATACAATTTTTTTTCGAGGTAAAAACGTTAAAAAATATACTTGGCGGTTTTTTTACATTTTTAAG
>NW_012026926.1:11145-16502 GCF_000956235.1 Wasmannia auropunctata
AGACGTGTGCTCTTCCGATCTGCCACTTAAGTTTTTTTTATGATTTAACAACAGTTTTTTTTCGAAGTCGTATTATATATTTAAGATGATACAAAGGTTTAATTTTTTTCAATCTGATACAATTTTTTTGAGGTAAAATGTTAAAAAATATACTTGGCGGTTTTTTTACATTTTAATGTCTTTTCCACGGATTTCACTAATTTTTGCTAAGTTTTTGTTTCATTAATAATAAAATAATTTTGCGTGATCGTGTTATACATTAAAGATAATACTATATGATTTTTTTTAAATTTAATACAACAGATTTTTTCGAGGTATAATATTTACAAAATAATTTTAGTTATTGTATTATACATTGAAGATAATACCATTTTGGTTTTTTAGATCAATTATAATAAAATGCAGCGTGTACGAAACCATTTTATCCTTATTGTTTAAATATCAAGATAAAACTACTTTAGAAAAATTACTTTTCAGTCATGATTAGTGTTACATTCCTAAGAACCTATTATTCACACAAATACATAATGTTTATTTTATTTTGTTTTTTCTACTTTAGATTTTAATATTTATTTCTTATTTCTTTTATTACATTTTATTTTTGTTTCATTGCATTTTATTTTTTATTTTATTTGTTTCATTCTTCATTTGTTTATTTATTTGATTTTATTTATTTTACTTATATCATTTCTTATTTTACCATTTAATTCATTTTATGTTCCATTTCATTTTATTTTTTATATGATTTATATATATTCATTTTATTTTAAATTAATGGTTAAATGAATCATATATCATCACTAAGACTGTAAAAGAGACAAGAGAGCTGTTAGAGGGATGACAGAACCGTGAGAGCAAGAAAATTATGACAGAGATAAGAAAGTCGTGGAAGAGACGAGAAACTCGTGAAAGAAACAAGAAAGCTGTGAGAGAAGCGAAGATACTAAGAAAGAAACAAGAAAATTGTTAGAAAGACGAGAGTCTTGAAAGAGAGGTAAAAGCCGTAAAAATGACGAGAAAGTCGGGAGAAAGATGAGGGTTCTGAGAAAAAGATGAAAAAGCAGAGAAACAGACAAGAAAGATGTGAGGAATACGAGAGAGCCGTGAGAAAGATAAGAAAACTGTAGAAGAAACGAGAGAGTTGTGAAAGGAGCGAGAGTACTGAAAAAGAGACGTTAGAATTGTTAAAGAGTCGAAAGAGTCATGAGAGAGATGAGGGTTCTGAGAAAGAGACGAGAAAATTGTTAATAAGACGAAAGAGCTGTAAAAGAAACAAGAAGGGCGAGAGCGAGGCGAGACCTAGAAGACACTTAATTCTTCGACAGCGACTACATAGACATTTACTTCCTCGACGGCAAAGATCTAAACAATACGTAGACACTTAGTTCCTCGACGGTAAACTCGTAGATACGCATTTTCTCGATGGCAATCACGTAAACATTCACTTCCTCGATGGTGAAGACCTAGAAGACGCGTAGATACTTAGTTCCTCGACGGCGACCACGTAGACATTCTTTTCCTCGACGGCGAAGATCTAGACGAGACCTGGACACTTAGTTCCTCGACGACGAACACGTAGACATACACTTCCTCGACGGGGAAGACCTAGACGTCACCTAGACACTTAATTCCTTGATGGCAACCACGTAGACATTCATTTCCTCGACAGCGACGATGTAGATATTCACTTTATCGACGGCGAAGATCTAGACGCCACCTAGACACTTAATTCCTCGACGGCGACCACGTAGACATTCATTTCCTCGACGGCGATCACGTAGATATTCACTTCCTCGATGGCGAAGACCTAGAAGACACGTAGACACTTAGTTCGTCGACAGCGAATACGTAGACACTCACTTCCTCGACAGCGAAGGTCTAAACAACTCTTAGACATTTACTTCATCGACGGCGAAGATCTAGACAACACCTAAAACACTTAGTTCCTCGACAGCGAACACTTAGACACTAACTTTTTCGACGGCGAAGACCTAGACATCATCAGACACCTAGTTCCTCGACGGCAAACACGTAAACACTCACTTCATTGACGGTGACCGTGTAGACATTCACTTCCTCGACCGCGAAGACCTAGACGACACCTAGACATTTAATTTTTCGAAGACAAACACGTAGACACTCACTTCCTCGACGACGACCACAGAGAATTGTGAGAGAGACGAGAGTGTAGAGAAACAGACGAGAAAGCCGTGAGAAAACCAAGAGAGAGACGTGGGACAAGATTAAAAAAGGGACAAGATTGAAATTTTGCGAAGAAAAAGACGACGACGATGATATGACCAAAGAGACCACACAACATTGAAATTTTCCGAAAATTTAGCGAAGAAAAAGACGGCGACAACAAAGGCGACAAAATTATAAAATATAGACGAAAGGGGACAAGATTGAAATTTTGCGAAGAAGAAGACGACGACGATGATATAGCAGACCAAAGAGACCATACAACATTGAAATTTTAACGAAAATTTAGCGAAGAAAAAAACGGCGACAACAAAGGCGGCAAAATTATAAATTATAGACGAAAGGGGACAAGATTGAAAAATTTTGCGAAGAAGAAGACGACGACGACGACGTATCTGAATGACATAATATCGGGCAAAAAATGCATACACGTTATGCGCTTATGCATCAAATGCACTTATGGATATCGCTGTTACAGTATTGTAATTAGAAAAATATAGATTTTTTCACAAAATTAGGCATTTACCGATATTATCCAAATAATTAAAAGAAATAATAATTTATTCCTACAGAGTCGTTATCCGTCCAGTAAAGGATACACTGTAGCGTCTCTGTTAATAACGAAAAAATATACTTGGCGGGAGACGCTACCGCGTCTCCTGATGTTTTCGTATATTATGCACTTGCATGATGATCCATTGACGAGAGACGAGAGGAAGACATTGCGAGGGTCTTATCGGAAAAACTTGAAACTGCAAACGTAGATAGGAGGCCCGTCGAATGGATACACAACGACAAGATGACGCGAGATGAAAAATTCCAGGACAACAACGCGTCGTCGTCGTTAACGACGTCATTGTTTTGCTGTTGCATATGTTTGGACGCAATTTCCAAGACTGTTTTTGTACCGTGTTTGCATATAACTTGTTGTCGAAGATGCTCCAGACGATTGAACATATGTCCTATATGTTGTGCGAACGTACTGATCGGTTTGGATGTGCTATTCTAAAAAAACCGTCGAGTCGCGCAAAGAGAGAGAAAAGAAATCACCTAACCGAATTTTTTAACGTTCGTCTCGTTTTGTCGGAGAGTTTAAGTGCGACACATACACAGATTCAAGAGAGAGTGAGCTTTGTATCTAATCGACAAATGACTCGACGGAGAGATCTTTAGACGGTCGTACAAATGACGAGTCAGATTGGCGAGTGAATAGCGAACGTCATTACCGTAGTATTGTACCACTTGCCAGCGGGAAGAAACATCATTAACGGTTCGAATCTGCGGATCCTCGTCGGCGGACATCGTATGTTGTTTCACAGATTGTATGCAATTGGTCGAACCAAGATATATTTTACGACGGTATACCCTCTGCCTTATACTTTGATTTTTTTCTAACGGTAATTGTCGTTTAAATGGTTCGTTTTTTTGAACGTTACGAGTATACAGTTGCTTGTTGTAAACAATTATAAAAGAGGTAATGGAAAAAAGATACAAAATAGTACAAATTTAAATTGTGTAAAATATATTTTTATTCATAAAAATTTTATTCGCTATCACCATCAGCGTAATCGATCTGTACATAATAGTCGATTCTCTATATTAGTTCGATCGAGACGCGAATTTATTTTTACAGCGAAGATAGCGCGTCATCGCATTTTGCGCAGGTCATCGTTATCGTGTTATGAATTGGTGCAGCGCAGACTACGTTTAGTAGATAAAAGAGACAGCGGATGGCATGACATTTTTTCACAATTAAGACTTTCTGTTTTAAAAAAAAAACCGTTTGAATTTGTTATGACTAAATTATATCGATATTCGTAAAAGTATTTTTTCTCGAAACTTTTTATTTTTTTAGGCCAGGACAATTCTTTACGGGGTCGCTGTATAGCGGGCGAAATACAAACATGTAGTTTGCTTTGATAGTATGACTAATGATTAACGCCTAGCGCAAATGTGTTCGCAGAGTGACATCAAATTCCATATTAACTTGGAAATTAAGACACGAAAGAAAAATGCAGATATGTATCTCTTGGAAATAAACCGAATTGTGTGTTTCTTTCGGATCGAATAGCGCAATGATGTAAGCAAATAATAAACATAAGCAATTTTAAACGTCGCTTGTTTCAAATTTATTCAAATCGAACAAGATAAAACGATGTCGCACAGAAGTCGCAATTGTTGGCAACAAACATTTTTAAACCAAGCGAACGTTACGAAGCAAGTCAACGTACGTGTCACAATACAGATATACATTGTCACGCGTTTGGCGAGGTTCGAGATTCGCGCGAGCGCGGATCAAAAACGAAAAGGGGAAATCATAGGCGATTTCAAGAGGGAAGGTATTAACCCTCTTATGTCTGTCCCTCCGGTGATCGACGAGAAGTCGCGACGCGAGAGTTGGGCGCCAGACATGCTCGATGGCAACGTCACTCACGAAACTCAAAGCTAGCGCGTTACAGCGCACAATACACTTGCACTCGACGATACGCGAAATCTGAAAACGAACGCTTCTCCCGAAGTCGATCGCGCGAAGGCCGGCCGGCTCCACCTAACGGCAGAGGGGCAGGGCGGAAACTCAGGGCGAGGTATATTAGTTTCGACGGGATGGTGGTGAGCGGGCGAAAGAACTCAGACTCCAGAATTTAAATAACAATGCCGTTTAATGAACGCGTGGCAAGGCGATATGAAACAGCCCGAAACGATATAGCAGATAGATAATAACAAAAAGAAAATAAAGGAAAAAAGAAAAAAATAGACTTGGCAATATGTGACGGAAAACAATCTAGCAAATTATCAAAAGGAATAAGTTCCGGCAAAAGAAAACGCAGAAACAAAAATAGATTTTGATCCAATACCTCGGTCACAGAGGAATATGCTGATCCATACACCGGCGTGGTTAACGGGCGCATGCCCGGAACAGTAACCGGAAATAGCGCGATGCACAACTTAATCTAAACTCCGTCTAAGCTAAATTACATAAAATCGGTAGACGAAAACGCGATCGGAACAATACGGCACTTGAATACGGTAGAAGAATCTATCTTGGCACGACGCAGGTACCGACAACAATCAAGAACAAACGCGACGAGTAGCTTCAGTAATAGGCTCGCAAGACGGACAAATGTGTGGAAACGAAAGACAAACGAACAATGAAT
>NW_012026926.1:16552-17334 GCF_000956235.1 Wasmannia auropunctata
TTTTTTTTCTTTCAGCATGATTTTCTAAAATAGTGATGACAATGATGACGACGATGATGATGATAACGATGCGGAGGTGAGGACACCTCCGCGAATGGAGGCGAACCCACAGTTCGAGGCGCCGTGGGACATTGACGCGAGGATGAGGACGCCTCCGTGGGAGGAGGAGGAGGCGAGCTCGCAGGAGAGCTCGAAGAAGAGCTCGCAGGAGATATTGCATGCGAGGGCTAGACCGTCGGAGCCCGGGAATATGGATGTCAATCATGATGCGGAAAATTGAATAATGCTTTTAAATTATGCTTCAAAAATATTGTGAACGATGCGATACATAAATAAAATGCGTATTAAACATACATCATATGTTAAAACATTATTCTTTTCGTTCCTATTTCCTTAAAATTAAAATTAAAAAAAGCGTTCTGTTGCATGATAAAGAAAAAAATTCCAACGGGTGGGAGGAAGAGAGAACGCGAACCTTCCAATGAGTGGGAAAGAGAGAGAACATGCGGCCGAGAAAGAATGTGAACCTTTGACCAAAATGGCGGCACTGCCAACGTGGTCGCGCTGCAATCGAAAATGGCGGCGGCGGACCACGTAGTGGCGGTGGACCCTCGCGAGCCCGGCACTGCCAACGTGGTGGCGCTGCGCTCGAAAATGGTGGCGGCGGTGGACCACGTGGTGGCGGCGGACCCCGCGGGCTCCTACCAAGAAAGAACATCGTTAATAATTGATTACAACTTGATTATTAAATTGATTGATTAAATACCATTTAATTGATTGAT
>NW_012026926.1:17384-22701 GCF_000956235.1 Wasmannia auropunctata
CCCGGGGGGGGGGGGGTGCGCAACATGGCGGCGCACACAGTCGCGATCAATCACGGTGCTCCGTGGGGGTCCGGCCGTAACACGGGCATATTTGGCGAATTTTCACGCGGGCGCCTCGCGTCCTCGCGAGGCTGCCCTATTCCCTGGATGTGGCGGCGTGGCATCTAGAGGGCGCGTCCTTCGCCCTTCGATTCGAGACGATTTGGCCATCTCGTCGCGGCAGCTCTCGGCGATGGCCACGGGCCCTGGGGAAATCGCCGGCCGTTTCGCCCTTCGCGGGCCTCAGATCCTGCGCCAGTCTTCCTTGCCGTGCCCCTGGCGGCTCTCTTAAATCCTTGCGCGTGGCCACGCGCTCCGTCGCCTGATCGCCGCGTGCCCGGTGCGTGCCCCCTTGGCTCCTGTGCCGGATCGCCTGTACTGCAAGACTTCTCCTCTGCCGGTGGCCTTGAATCCTCGCCGACGATGCTCTTTGCACCCGGTGAGGCGCCGTATTACATACAAGAGGTTCAACATAATGTAAGATATATTTATAGTTTATTCGAATATTTAAATAAAACTATATAGGATTGAGAGAACGTTAGTCTTTATTAGAATAATCGCTTTATCCTGACTGTCTGTTTGGATGTCCGATCGCAAACGAGAAGGTGTATACGGAGGATTCTTTCAAGCAGGAATCGATTATAGAAGTTTAGACAAAAGACTTTACTCCGATTTTCTTTATACGAATATTTCACTTTATTGTTTAAATAGATAAGTTTAGCGGACAAGGCGTAACACAGAGATCGAGCACTGGCGCAAAACCGGAGTCAGCTTGCACGTCTGACTCCGACAACTGAATATGCTCGTCTGTCTCTGACTCTGATTTTCAAATTGGAGCAACCACAATTTGCGACAGGGGCACTGCTGAAAGAAATATATGCATAATTATCATCGATACAATCGATTGTATCGATCGCTTGTGGCTCCGGCGCTGATATCGGCAAATCAGGCGCGCCAACTCCGTAATATTTAAAAGCTGGTTTTTTGCTTACAATAATTACTATCAAATACGCGATTTAATTTCGGGCCTCCCGGAGATCTCGGTCTCGCTTGCGATAACGCGGCTGTCGGCCCGGCAAAAAGGGCGCGAACCCGCGCCTTGTGACGGTGGTGAGACGCTGCTCCGCTGCAGCGGGCTGCAACGTCACAACATATAACTAGTATCCTTTTTATCGCAAAAAAATGGCGACTCGTCGTTCTCTCGAATATTTCAGTGCTATTGCCAATCGGATGTGACAAAAATTTGTACCGGGGCAAATATTTGCGGCAAACTCGTTGTTTGAAATAACGTTATTACTGTTGAAATATGTGTATGAATTTGTATCAAGGGAAGCACAGGATTTCGAATAACTGGTGAACAGTACGCTGCGGAGCTGCTAGTAGGACGGCAGCGGTTGATCGCAATCGACGCTCGACCTTATCAAAACTGTCGAAAAGATCGCGTCGTTCTGCTTTGCTGGATCAAATAGCGCGTATTCCTCGACGCTCGGTCTCGCTGCGTGATTACTATCAATTAGAAATACAAAATTATCAAAATACGAATGTGTTCACGAGAAACAATACGTGTTTGCAATACCAAAAAAACTGACAAATAATTATTTTTGGTGTTCAGAAATGCAAAAAAAAGAAAAGAAATGTAAAACACAAATCACACGTTTATTTCTAATGTACACTATTTACAGCTTCGCCTTTCGGCCGCGAGATCTTTGCGCAAGCGAGCGACTTGAGCAATGGGCGCGGCTCGACGATTTTGAAGCGAGCGACTTCGCGGGCTCTGCTAGCGACAGAGACCTTTGCCTTTTTCTTGAAATCTGCGAGCGACAGATTTTAACGCGTATTGATTCAGTCGTGCGTTCCGCAAGCGACGGAACTCTCGATAGAATTCTCTTGAACACGAATCTAAACGACGATCGATGCTGTGTACTCGTGGAGCGGTGCGAGAAAACAGAACCCCGTTGCCGGTTTGCACCCTTCTTTTATACTCTCTCGACTCTAGAATGTTCTCGAAACTCCTTTATAGGGAAGTGACGTATGGTGGTACATTCCAGAGTCGTGAGAGCAGTCGGATGACTTTTTTTTTAACAACAATAGTTGTTGACAAGATTCCTAGCTTGTTTTTCGAGCTTGGGTGCCCGGTAGCGAGCATACATTTGAATTCTCTCCATATGGCGCCGGGTTTGGCAGTAGAGCGCTTCACCCCGTGATTCGCGCGGAGGCTGCTAGGCGGCGCGCGCGAAACAGGATGCGATTAATTATGGTCGGGCAACTCCGAACATTTGGTCACACAAAATATACAGGGTCAACCAGAACAACCCAGATGTCCTGATAAAGACGTATTCTTGACTCAATTCTAAATTGAATTTTTCTTTACAAATATTTTGTCCAAACCTTAGTTTTCAAATTATAACGAGAAATTAGCGAATTACGGGGCGCGTACGGAAGGTAGATAAGGGCGCGTACGGAAGGTAGATAGGGGCAGCGCAACTTATTGCTTGCCGGCAGGCGGTACGGGGGACCGTCGCGACAATCAGCTGACTGCACGCATGCATAAACATGCGTTTACATTCTCCCACCCTCTTTTTCTACACACTCACACACACACACACACACACACACGCCGCACGCACGCACGCACGCACGCACGCACGCACACACAAACCTTACCTTTTACAGATTGTCGACTTCTGTAACATCTCAAAAAAGATAGATGTATTCCCATTTAAATGTGATTTCCACGTAATGAGTGTAAATTTAAACAAATTTTTGATAGTTTTAATGCAAACGTCACAAGTATTCACTGACTGGCACAGATCAAATAATAAATTAGTAAATCCTTTTTTTACTAACCGTGTCACTTCAACATTTCACACTCAATACACATAAAAACTATTCACTTAAAGAAATAAATAAAAATCTACTTATGTATTTACTAATTAATATCTGTTTCGTACTTTACAATCACTGTCGATCAATTATCTGTTCACTGAAACATCACACGAAGGAAGAAACACACTGCGATTTTGTTAATAAATCGGGCGCTCGAGTACGGCGGTTCTGCGCTTCAAACATCAAATCTCGAAATTTGAGCAATAGAAACGCCGCGGGCGCTCGAGTTTGGCGGTTCCGCACTTCAAAAGTTGAAATTTGAAATTTGAGTCGTAGAAACGCCGCGGGCGCTCGAGTACGGCGGTTCCGCGCTTTAACCGTCGAAACTCGCCAATTGAGCCGTTGAAACGGCTCGGGCGCTCTAGTACGGCGGATCCCGGCTTCAAACGGCTTGAATCGACGTTTGAGTGTTAGAAACGCCGCGTGCGCTCAAGTACGGCGGTTCCGCGCTTCAAACGTCGAAACTCGACATTTGAGTCGTAGAAACGCCGCGGGCGCATGAGTACGGCGGTTCCGCGCTTCACACGTCGAGAATAGACGTTTGAATGGTAAAAACGCCGCGAACGCGCGAGTACGACGTTTCCGCGCTTCAAACGGCGGGAATCGACGTTTGAGTGGCAGAACCTCCTCGGACGGTCGAGTGCGGCGGTTCCGCGCTTCACACGTCGAGAATCGACGTTTGAATGATAGAAACGCCGCGAACGCGCGGGTACGGCGTTTCCGCTATTCAAACGGCGAGAATCGACGTTTGAGTGGTGGAAACGCCGCGAACGCGCGAGTACGACGTTTCAACGCTTATTTTCAAGGTTATTTTCAAAGTCACTCGCGGTGTGTTGCTTTCGTCGCAGTTACCTCCGGACCCGAATACTTTCAAAGTTCCTCGCGACGTGTTGCTATCACCGACGGGACCGACGCGCGCTTCGCGGTCAAGTACCTCGCCTGACACATAAGGCAAGCGCTTGGTCAGGCGAGCGCTTTGTCAGGCCTACCGCCGGCGGGGCTGTCGCGCCGTTAGTTTAAGTCGCTCGCGGTGTTTTGCTTTCGCCGCATTTACCACGGAGACCGAATATTTTCAATGTCCCTCGCAAGGTGTTGCTTTCGCCGCAGTTACCTCTGGACCCGGATATTTTCAAAGTCCTACGCGGCGTGTTGTTTTCGCCGCAGTTACTTCCGGACCCGAATATTTTTACAGTCGCTCGCGGCGTGTTGCTTTCGCCGCAGTTACCTCCGGACTCGTATATTTTCAATGTCTCTCGCGGCGTGTTGCTATTACCGACGGGGCCGACGAGCGATCCGCGGCCAAGTATCTCGCCTGACACGTCAGGCAAGCGCTTGGTC
This sequence comes from Wasmannia auropunctata, assembly GCF_000956235.1. Taxonomy (NCBI): domain Eukaryota; kingdom Metazoa; phylum Arthropoda; class Insecta; order Hymenoptera; family Formicidae; genus Wasmannia; species Wasmannia auropunctata. The sequence continues at coordinate 21,648 of NW_012026926.1, forward strand.
AGGCTAGCTTTTCGTTAGGCCTACCGCCGGCGGAGCTGACGCGCCGTTAGTCCAAGTCGCTCGCGGCATGTTGCTTTCGCCGCATTTACCACCGAAACTGGTTATTTTCAAAGTCCCTCGCGGTGTGATGCTTTCGCCGCAATTACCTCCGGACTCGAATATTTTCAATGTCCCTCGCGGCGTGTTGCTTTCGCCGCAGTTAACTCCGGACTTGAATATTTTTAAAATCACTCGCGGCGTGTTGCTTTCGCCGCAGTTACCTCCGGACTCGAATATTTATAAAGTTTCTCGCGGCGTGTTGAAATCACCGACGCGCGATCCGCAGCCAAGTATTTCGCCACGTCAGGCAAGCGCTTGGTCAGGCTAACGTTTCGTCAGACCTACCGCTGGCGGGGCTGACGCGCCGTTAGGCCAAGTCGCTCTCGGCGTGTTGCTTTCGCAGATAGAGCCGATGCGCGCTCTCCGGACAAGTCCTTCGCGGCGTGTTGCTTCCGCCGCATTTACCAGCGAGACCGATTATTTTTAAAGTCCATCGCGGCGTGTTGCTCTCGCCGCAGTTACCTCCGGAACCAAAAATTTTCAAAGTCCCTCGCGGCGTATTGCTTTCGCCGACGGGACCAACGCGCTCTGCGGCCAAGTACCACGCCCGACTCGTCAGGCAAGCTCTTCGTCAGGCAAGCGCTTTGTCAGGCCTGCCGCCGACGGGGCTGACGAGCGCTCCACGGCGTTTCCACCACTCAAACGTCGATTCTCGTCGTTCGAAGCGCAGAAACATCGTATTCGAGCGCCCGCGGCGTTTCCACCACTCAATCGTCGATTTTAGCCGTTTAAAACGCGGAAACGTCGTATCCTTGCGTTCGCGGCGTTTCTACCATTCAAACGTCGAATCTCGACGTGCGAAGCGCGAGAACCGCCGTATCCGAGCGCCCGCGACGTTCCCACCGCTCAAACGTCGATTCTCGCCGTTTGAAGCTCGGAAACGTCGTATCCTTGCGTTCGCGGCGTTTCTACCAATTCAAACGTCGAATCTCGACGTGCGAAAGGCGCGGGAACC
>NW_012026926.1:22751-23924 GCF_000956235.1 Wasmannia auropunctata
AAATAAGGTATACACACACATATACACACCCACCCACCCACTTTCACAGAGATATGTATTACTAACTGAAAACTTGATAATAATAAAATTAATGGAATAACTTTTATATATAAACATAGTAAATATAAATGTAATAATGAATAATTAAAATATAGATGAAACAACTCATCGTTTTCATTTTACTCACAAGTCAATTAATTTGGTATAAAATTGAAGGTTGAAATTGAAGCCAGGATCTACTGATTATGAGTTGATCGCTCTTATATAGAGCCATACATTATAAAAAATGATATAGTAATAATAATATAATTTTTAAGATTTTATTTTGTGGCAATCAGTACCCGCAGAATAAAAATTTTAAAAATTTTCAAAAATTTTCACAATTTATGACATTTTAATTATCATCACTTCCTTATGTGTTATATTCTTGTAATATTTTATCGATTTTTAAGAGTTACAATTTTCAAAGAATAATAATATATTTAATATACAATATGTAGTAAATTCTATAATTGATTAATAAATATAACTTTCTGTGCAAAAATGATTAGAAAAATACATAGATGAGGAATATTACATTCTTACGATTTATGTTAAGCTTGAATCAGATTAAAGATTGAGATTGGATTAGGATTTAATTAATTAGGAAAAAGAAAACTAATTTCAAATTTAATGAACTTATAATAATAAGTAATTTTTATGCAATATCGTATAACATAAAAAAATTAAAAACATATCTGTAAACGGAATATTTATTTTCTGAGAATAATAACATGTTTTCTTTTTGTTCAGAAATGCAAAAAAAAAGAGAAAAGGGATGTAAAACACAAATCACACGTTTATTTCTAATGTACACTATTTACAGCTTCGCCTTTCGGCCGCGAGATCTTTGCGCAAGCGAGCGACTTGAGCAACGGGCGCGGCTCGACGATTTTGAAGCGAGCGACTTCGCGGGCTCTGCTAGCGACAGAGACCTTTGCCTTTTTCTTGAAATCTGCGAGCGACAGATTTTAACGCGTATTGATTCAGTCGTGCGTTCCGCAAGCGACGGAACTCTCGATAGAATTCTCTTGAACACGAATCTAAACGACGATCGATGCTGTGTACTCGTGGAGCGGTGCGAGAAAACAGAACCCCGTTGCCGGTTTGCACCCTTCTTTTATACTCTCTCGA
>NW_012026926.1:25761-27165 GCF_000956235.1 Wasmannia auropunctata
TTATTACCTAATTTCATTAAAATTACATATTTTTATTATTTATACATAATATAAATGTGTTATGAAATTATTACATTAGTTTCGATATCTGTATATAATAATATGCGAGATATAATGAAATAATTGTTATATGTTAAATAATGTTATATAATACCTCTTATATTTATGTTTTATTGGTATTATATAATTTGATTTACGCGGAATTCTAACCTCGACTATACGCGCAGCTCATTGCGATCTCTAGCGCGCGCAACGACGCAGTGCTGCAGATGGTGCTGTACGCGATTTCCGAGTTACGAGACTTGGTCTCTTTCCCGCTCTTTTCTGCTGTGTGTGTGTGCCATTTTAGACGTTTTTTGGAAATTGTGATTTACATCAAAGGTAATCCCTTCTTTTTTATAAATAAACTTCTATAAAATAGCAACGTACTGTTACAGAAAATATTTTTATATATAATTTATATAATATTTTTTACGTATATGATATATTAAGTATCGTAATTTCTGCTCACAAGTTTGATATGTTAGGTTATAAAATGCTAAAAAGATCTAATATTTTATTTTAAGTCTGAATTTATCTTAACATAAAATATTAGATCTTTTTAGCATTTTATATGAATCTTAGATAAAGCCTTACATTCGCTATGCGACTTTTCACTAACCTAACATATCAAACTTGTGAGCAGAAATTACGATACTTAACATGTCATATACATAAGAAATATTATATAAATTATATATAAAAATTTCTATAATTATATATATAATAATTAATATTAGGGTATGATGATATACATACATATATATATATATATATATATATATGTGTGTATATGTATACTATTATTGCCTAATATTATAATTATAATTATATATACATATAATTATAAAAATTATTTTTATATATAACTTATATAATATTATATATATATTATATATACATACACATACAACATTTCAATCCACAGAGTTATCAGTCGAGGAAATATTGCTGTACGGATCTACAGTTGTAATAATTATATTGTTACTGGTGTAGCATTTCAAGATATATGTACAAAGAGTATATATAATTATATCCTCTGTCAGTGCCAATATTGGGGAATTTAGAATAATTTACTGTGGACCAAAGATATAAATCAAAAATGTAAGTACAACGCATACAAACATTATTAAATTTAATTGTATCTTTTGGCTTTTTGCAGAATACATTTCTATTATATGTATGAAAATTTGTGTGTGTGTGTAGATGTACGTATATATATACATACATATATATATATATATATGTATGCATACACGCACTCACACAATATGTTAAAAGATGTTCTCATAGAAATTATGTATTGACTGCTGACCATCATAAAATAATTTCTATACATAAAGACAAAAAAATTTTTTAAATATT
>NW_012026927.1:0-24113 GCF_000956235.1 Wasmannia auropunctata
AGACGCGGGAAGCTAGACCGAAGGATCAAGAAGCGATTTAAGGACCCTTTTCTACATTAACATAGAAAATTCCTGCTGGGTACCCGGGTACCCCGGTTATTGAAATTAAGTGCAATTTTTGGTTATAGAGAGAAGGGTTAACCCCGTACGTAGGGGGGGGAAGGGGTGGATTAGACCTCGCTTCGCGTGGAAAGTTGAAAACTCATGTGAAATAGTACAATTATAGATCTCTTTTTACTCCGTAAGCAAGGGGGAGTAGGGATTGATTAAACCTTGCTATGCATGGAAAGTCGAAAACGCGTGTGGAATAGTATAATTGTGGACTTTGTTTCGCTCCTTATAAAGTAAAACACACATTTATATTGTTAACTTAATTTGTTGATAATTTTTTAATAAACAATTACCGACTGCTAAAATCTTTTAAAGGTTACTCAGGATCATAATTTTGACAATATATATAAAAATCAAGGTTATTAAAGAATGATCTTTTAAAGGGAATAATTACCGCAAGGATATAATACTTTTTTTTTTTACCTTCAATCTTATTCAATATGTGCACTAACATATTTTCATTATTTTAAAAAACCAAAGCAGTTTTTAAATGGCTCTCTGAAATGTCGGCGTGGAATACAGCAAATGTACTTTTGTCATCCCACTTCGCCAGATAGATTTGACCAGAACTCTGTTAGTATTTGTAGCTACTGGTACGACCCCGGTCGCTCCCACTGATTCAGTCACGACACACGAAGCTACCATAAATAATATTTTAAATTTTTTAATTATTTATACTTGCAATAGCGATTGCTTCATATAAAAAATTTAATACCTCGAATTACTTGAAATTATCAAAAGTCGCTATTCGCGATAGGGCTAACATCTGCTATAAAAAACCTGCAACAAGTCTGATTTCAATTACGGAATCTGCAGATTCAATTACTGTTATTGAAGCAGATCCAATTACATTTGCGAGACTTACAACGGCCCCAACAATTACAACTACAGAACTTGCAGTCGATTACAGTCGCGAAACTCGAATACGAATCCAATGACGGAGGATGAAACTGATGTTACAACAATAGCCGCAGGTGTAACAAGTCCTGCAAAGTGTATGTTATTTTCTTATAAAATATCCAGAACATTTATGCCATTATCATATATGTTCCAGAGCGATGTCGAAGTTCTGGACTGATTGGGACAGTCATTACAGCGATGATGAGAAATTGTTTAGTTTAAGAGAACCGTTAGAGTACATATACGTATTTAATATGGAATTATGTTCCTTCTGTTTTTGTCCACACTTTAGATTTAAAAATTGATACAACTTTGAATCACAGCAAAAGAAACAACAATCAATATAGTACACGTGCACTAAATGCTTCTAATCGACGAGAAAGAAATTACTTTACTGATAAAAATCTTTGCGAATCGCAGTCTCATATACTCAACGTGTGCTAATGAAATATTAACGATACAACTTTAAAGCCGTGCAAGATAGTCGAGAGTGCGATAGAAATTGATCATGCAAAAACGAGATCACGATATGATGTGCCACAAAAATCCGTACTTGTCATCGCTCTCTTCGTCTAGAAAAATGTTGCTTAAATATAACTTGTTAAAAAAAATTTGATTAAAATTTCTGGAAAAAATAAAACTAAGAAGATGATTAAAATGAAATCATTCATTGATCTTCTTCTTGCTTAGCGCATATACTGCTTCCAACCGTTACAGTGACTTAAAGTTAGAGCATATCAGGTTTACTATTTAATTACAATTAAAAATGTTTACTCTATGACAGAATGGAAAAATTCTCTCTATATGAATGAAAAATTACTCCAGCTTGAGTTTGATTTAGTAATCATTGTATTTTTTAAGTGGTATTTTACTTTGAGGAATTTAAAAAGGCGCTCTTTATTGCCTAATATTATTGCAAGTGAGACAGAAATTGGGCACGCGTTGACATGACTTACTGTATAAAACGTTTGTTTTATACAGTATCCTATCTTCGCCTATCTTTGTCCATATCGTTGCTAATTGCCTGCATTTAACTGCTATTTAACTAGCCGCTTATCGTTTGGCAGCATCCATTTTATTGTGATTATCATTACTATGTGCAATTGCTGGCGGTCGCTTTTGCCCGGATGCCAGATTTGAAATGTGATAATAATCTAATTTAACATAAGCCAATTAAAAAATACCACAGAACCAAGTGAATATTCTCTATTGCGAAATTGCTTACGAATTTTTACAACGATTTCTGAAGCAGGTAATTCGTGTATTCGAGTTGCAATAAAATATTTAATGGGAGACCAGAAACACAATATTATCTTAAATTATTAATGCAACGTTGTGTAAATTAATTCAATTGAAAGTAGAGTGATGATTGGATTTGATTAGATAGTGAATAAGATAAGTAAATATCGTGAAATCTATATCTAAAGGACAAAGAGCGGATATAGCAATATTTTTTTAGAAACTATTATATCTGACGCGGATCTAGAATTATTTTTAAATTTTTACTTTAAATAATAAATTGTATGCTATTTATACTACATACGATTATGATTTGTGCATAATGTATCGTTCAGGTAAACGCAATATTGCACGTCTCTCGATGCATTTTATTTACGTAATTATAATTTAATTATAATAACTTTATTATATATGTAAAATAAATAAAATTCAAAATAATTTTATGCTGTCAATTTTTTATTTTATTTTTACAGTAAGCCCATCACCATAGTAAAGTTATCAAATGTGATTTAATCAGAAATTACAACACATTTTGTAGTTAAAGATTAGTGCAGCAAAATATTTTTAATATTTATAAGTGTGCATTTTGAAAAGAGAATAGATTAAAAGCAAAAAGTAATGTCCTCTTAGATCTAGAATCGAATTTCGAATATATTTTTCAATATATATATTATTCGATGCTTTGAAATCCATTAGTAGTTATTTAGCGAGATACATCATTCTATAATTTTGACCAAGTTGATTTTGTTGTTGGAAATGCTATAACACCTACAAAATAAATTGACATTAATAACATTGTCCAACAAAATTTGACTTTTGTGTTGCGTCACAAGTATAAATAATCATTTCCGTTATATCTTTGTCTACTGAAAACGCTGTCCAAATTTAGCTATTATGTCACAATTTTAACAAAATGACTTTAAAGAAGCCGAAACGATGATTTTGAGATTTTTTTGTAATTTTCATGATTTTCCCGTTGAAACATCAACAATAGATATTTTTTTTCTAAATTCCGTTAACACAATTTTAAAGTATCAACTTTTATAATACGTTTTGTTTCGTTCAGCATAACAATTTGAAAGTACATATAAGCTGTTTTCCCTCATGAAACACATAGAAAAGAAATTTTATTTCACCTTAATACTGCATTATTCGGAAAGTAAATGATTTTCCTTCAAAGGCGGAAAATCTGTTAGGATTTTTTAAGAATTCTACTATATTCAGAAGCTCTTACTTTGCCTCATCTAACCCTTTAACATCATTAAAAGTGACATGAATGTTCTTAGGATCAATTTCAATTCTATAAATCATAGGAAGTTTAAACATTCCTCCTCCTAGTGATATCGTATTTACATATAATAATCAGATCATACGTACCAAATCATAAAGAACAACATGAAACTCACAAAAGTGATTAAAATGTATACACTTTAAAGTTATTCAAAGTTGTTCCTTTTGTGTGGCGTAACCATAATTCAGAAAAAATTCGCTGTTACTGTTTTAATTATGAAAATTTTCAAAATCGTCCTTTTTGTAACAATTTTTTTTCAAAATTGTGACTTAATGACCAAATTTGAACAACAGATTTGTATTCAGCATGCAAGAATACATCGGAAATGACAATTCACATTTTTGATGCAAAGAAAAGATCAAACTTTGTCAACTAATGTAATTGGATTGGATATACTGCATTTCAAATTGTAAAGTAATATTTATTTATAAAATATCTGGAAACGCTCATACCACGTTCTCCTGGTATATATCCCCCAGAAACCTGTTCAGTCGTAGATTTGCCACAACCTTTTGCTACCTGTTCAGTCGTAGTTTCGGCATAAACTTGTGCAGTCGTAGACCAATCATGTTCCCTGGACGATTTTAATCCTGATCGTAAGTAAAAACCATGTGCCAACGTCATCATTATCAAAGAAAATACAATCTAAAAGGTTGACAGAAATCATAGTTTTTTAACGTACATTCAATGTTATTAAACTTGCAAAAATTGTACTAGTTAAATAACAATTACTGAATAAAATTTACGATGTATTTCAATGAAGCCATTTTAAGGAATTTCTTTTCTGGTCTTTTCTTGATTTTCTTCTGATATAAACCAGAAATAACAATGAGAAATGCAGAACAAAATGTATTAATATGTGTTAAATATTTTTATAAATAATATGCACGCACACACACACACGCACACTTATTTAATATATATCCTAAGAAGACTGCTGATCCAAAGACTCAATAAAAAAAGAATGTCGTTATTGTATGACTGGAAGAACTATATATCCTATTGCTATAGCCAAAATTATACCATTCTCTTACGAAAGAATAGCAAAGTATATGTGCAAATGTGTAATGTTCGATATCTAAATTACTAGAAAAATATATAATGCAACAGCGATAATAGACAATTTTTTGCTCTATGTGTACACTTTTTGTACACGTATAAAATGAAGGTATTATTGTGTTTAGAAAATTCAAGAAGTGTATATTTTTTAGAATTTATTATATTTTTTAGAATTTATAGCTTGATCAAACTAAAAAATAAATATTGGAGTAAGTTCTTCTCGAAACATTACATAGTTATTAAAATTTATTAAATTTCAAGATAAAAATGAAATGGAGAGGAACAAAATTCAATGACTTTAACCTTAACATATGTTGTCAAGATCATGTCCCAGAACATTCAAAAAATTATAGCCATCGACCATGATTCTTTAAAAAGTTATTAACAAAAAAGTTTATGAGATAAATGATAAATTTCTTGCTTTATACAGCCAGTTCCAAATGACTTTTGACTGATCTTGATGTTCCACATGGGTTTTCGACTTTTCACGCGAAACGAGATTTACTCTCCATCCCCCGATGTGTTTTCCAAACGCAAAGTGAAAAAATAGTACAATTAGAGACCTCGGTTTGCCCCGTAAGCAGAGGAAGAAAAGTGGGATGGACCTCGCTTCGTATGAGAAATCGAAAGACAAACACCCACGTGGAACAGTACAATATAGACCTCGTCTCGTCCCATAAACACGGAACAAAGTGAGATGGAAATTGCTTCGCGAAAATCGAAAATCCATGTGGAACGTCAAGATCAGTAAAAAAATTACTTAGAACTGATTATAAATCTTACAATATATATCATACATTTTTTTTGTTAATAAGTTTTTAACGAATCGTAACCGACACCTAAAATATTTTTTGAACGTTATTCATGAAACATGACTTTGACAACATATATCAAGATCGAGGTCATTGCAGATTGCTCCTCTTTTCTTCATTTTTACAATTTTAATATTTAATTTAGTTTTCTCACGATTAGTTATCTTTATTTATTTCTGGAAATTTTAATCTTGTTTTTTTAGCGAAATATTTTTAAACAATATATTTTGAAAAGGAAAGTGTAACAGCAAATCCCAATTTTTGTGACAATACATGATTTTGTTTTTTATTTATATCTTGTTTATCTTACACGGGATTAAATTGCATTGTAAAATTTTCATTATCTTATATTAATAAAATCGAACTTCGTAAGGATATGTACCAATAAGTGTAACTATACTGCTAGAAATTTAGAGACTGGTGATTCATTGAATTATTTTTATTTCTGAACAATAAGGCTTCTTTCTTGCTAATAAGTATTACGTTGAATATGCGTTAGCATGATTTAGCAAAAAACGCGCTGCCTTGTATCTATTTTTGTCATTGTCATCATTGCGGTTAATTGTCCGCGTTTAACTTGCTTTTAGCTAGCCTTTTATCATTTGGCAGCGTCTGTTCTACGTATAATTAGCATCATTATTGCCATTATTGGTGCAATTGTAAGAGGTCACCTTTACCCGAACATCAGTTTCAAAACGTGGCCAATAGCATAACATGAGCCATTTTTAATAACAATGGAATAATACCAAGGCTATACCCGCTATTGCAAAACTGGCTATAAATTTTACAGCTATTTTTGAATTATATTACAGATAATTCTTGATTCGAGTTGTGGTAAAATATTTATAAAAAGGTCCAAAATGAACACGATACGTTGCTAATATTACTCTGAATTAATGCAATGTTGCGTAGATTAATTCGATTGGACGTAGAGTGATGATTGAGTTTAACCTGACAGTTTCGTAAAAGAAATTAGATTCAAATTTAAAAAAAAAATAAAGATAACAAGAAAACTAAAAAAATATTAAAGTTTATTAATACATATAAAAATTTGAACAGAAAATTAAGCGTGGAAGCGGTGAGTACCTACGAGTCGGCATGGTAATTGGTGCACAAAAATAAATTAAAACAAATTAATAAATATAATAAAATTATAATTGGTCGATTTGTATGTTTTGGCTCTTTCCAAAGAAATTGTCTTCATGAACGTAATAACAGATTAATTTTCTAAAAAAATTAATAGAAATTTGTTGAACGGATACATCCTACTATTGACAATAAAGCAGAGCCTTCCTGTGGCAATACATAATTACATATAAATAACTATTGTGGCAATACATAATTTTCTTGTAATTTAGATATCGAATATTTTCCTTTCTCTTAATTGTTAATTATTGAACTTACGTAATAATATAATTATGACAGAAACAGTATATACATATACACACCTTTGATAGCAACACGATAGTAAATATTCTTTTCTTGTTGCGACTCTAACAGTCTTCTTAGTTTATATTAGGTAAATATACACATTGTTTTCAAAATGTTTAACACATATTATGTATTACAATTTCTCTGTATTTCTTGTATCAGAAGCAGATTAGGAAAGAGTAGGGAAAAAATCTCTTAAAATGGGTTCCTTGAAATACATTGTAAGCTTTATTCAGAATTTGGTATTGTTGTTATTTAATTATTACAATTTCTGCAAGTTAATAATGTTGAGTATACTGTAAAGAGTTACTTCTGCCAACCTTTTCAGCTTGTATTTGCCTTTATAATAATGATGTAAGCCCATACTTATGCTGATGAGATACAAACTATCACTTCTACAAAGCAAAGTATGGTGGTATGTGTGCGTTTTTGGATATCTAATAAGTACATATTTCCAATAAGAAATGCACCAATTATTAATGCCAATTTTGCAGATGAAATGCACATTGGACGAACACCTCCTTGGAGTACTCCTCCTTCTCGTAATGTAAATGATATGTGTGCATTTTCGGATATCTAATAAACATACATATTTACAATAAGAGACGCACCAATTATTAATGATAATTTTGCGGAAATGAATTGTTCAGCTCAAAAAATAGGTCAATCTACGGATCCAATGTACATTCCACCATTGGACAAACAGCAATCAACCAAGTTTTCGTGATAGATTTTCAAGCATCGATGGATTATTGGATTGGTTATTCTAATTTGGACTTTAAACTAGGAAAAAAGACATTATAAATACTATTCTTCCTTCAGTGCTATTCTATAAGTATTAAAAATAAGCAGTTGCTAAACTTTTACTTCAAAATATAGTAACTTCTATGCACTTAAAATTAAATTATGTTTCACAACTTTAATAGGTGATAGCTTACTGTAAAATAAAAGATTGATTAGCATAACATTGTTTTGAATTTTATTTTATTCCACAAGTAGCTTCCTTGATACAAAATTAAAAGGATTTTTTGTTTAATAAGTATGTTTATTTAAACATTTCATATATATCACATTTCGTCTCAATACATCGTTTGATCAATCGTCGTTTTATAATTCTTAATTGTTATTTATTGATTTGCATATTAAAGTGTCGACATTCTCGCCACAATGATCGAGCGCGTTACATACACATATAATAATAAAACTATCATAAATAAATTATAATTACAAAATAAAATGCTATTAAGAAAGTCGAGAATATAATGAAAACCGCAAAAACAAAATCAGGATGTGACACAAAAATCCGTATTGGCATCTCTCCCTCTAGAAATATGCTGTTAAAAAATACTTTGTTAAAAAAAATTTTATTATAATTTCTAGAAATAAATAAAAATAAGGAAACTAATAGAAAAAAATATTGTTTATTGATCTTCTTTTCTGCTTAGCGCATATACCATTTCGAACTGTTACAGTGATTTAAAGTTAGAGCATCGAATTTACTAGCAATTAGGTTTACCTTTTAATTACGATTAAAAATATTCTCATTCTACGACAGAGTGGAAAAATTCTCTCCGTATGAATAAAAGGTCACTCCTGACTCCAACTTGAGTGATTAACGCCGACATATAAACGCCTTTCGTTGCGCTTATCTTTGTCAATATGAATTGCCTGCATTTAACTGTTATTTAACTAACCGCTTATCGTTTGGCACCGTCCGTTTTACGTGATTGTCATCATTATTATCACGTGCAATCGTAAGCGATCGCCTTTGCCCAGATGTCAGGTTTGAAACGTGGCAATAATTTAAGGGAGTTTTATCTCACATAATAATTAAAATGTAACAGTGAAATAGAACCGAGATTATATCCTTTATTGCGAAACCGCTTATAAATTTTACAGTGATTTATGATGCATGTGCATGCAACGTATCGTTCAGGTATTACACCTCTCTTGATGACGTATATTTCATTTACGTAGTTAGAATCTAATTATAATAGTTTTATTGTAAGTAAAACAAAATGATTATTCAAAATAATGTTATTATTTACGGAGTTAGAATCTAGTTATAATAGTTTTATTGTAGGTGAAACAAAATAATTATTCAAAATAATGTTATGATATCATCAATATTTTCTTTTATTTTTACAGTAAGCCCATCACCATAGTAAAGTTACCAAACATGATTTAATCAGAAATTATCATATTTTGATATTTTATAGTTAAATATTAGTGCAGCAAAATATTTTTAATACTGATAAATGTGCATTGAGAAGAGAATAGATTAAAAGCAAAAAATGACGTCCTCTTATTGTTAATTAGACTTGGAAATCTATTATTATTAAACGATTCCATAGTTTAATTATATGACGCCATTGTTGAAGATCCTGCATCTACAAAATAAATTGTCATTAATAATACTGTTCAACAAAATTTGACTTTTGTTTTGTGTCATAAGTGCATGAATAATAATATTTTTTTTCTAAATTCTGTTAACACCACTCAAAAGTATCAATTTTTATAATATATTTTCTTTCATTTTGGCGTAATTTTTTGTTTTTAGTATTTAGCAATTTGAAAATACAATAACTTTTTTCTCCCCCGTGAAAAAGGCATTTTATTTCATCTTAATACTGTATTGTGTGGAAAGTAAGTGTTTTTGTACTTACATATAATAATCAGATTATATTAAATTAAAAAGCAATATAAAACTGACAAAACTAATTATAATTTTCCTGTCTTTCTCTCGTATTGTATATTATCAATTTTATATTGCCTTTTAATCTCGAAAATTTATTATGAGAATTTATGTCAAATCGAAACAAAATACATTTTAAATCTAAAAGTTGTTTCGTGTGGCATTGACGGAATTTAAAAAAAAAATTTACTATTAATGTTTTAACATCATGAAAATTTTTGAAATCATCGTTTTCGAAATTACGTTTTTTGCTATTTTCTTCAAAATTGTGACAAAATTGTCAAATTTGGACAATAGATTTATATTTAGCAAGCAGAAATACATCATATATGACTATTCACATTCGTAATGCAAAGAAAAGATCAAATTTTGTGGGCTAGTGTAATTGGTGCATTTCTAATTGTAAACATCTGTTTATTAGATATCTGAATAAGCACGTACCACGTTTTTCCATGTGATTTTATTATCAATTCTGTGTAGTTTAGCCATGTCTAGCACTAGGCATTTTACTAGTGGATTCGCCATTATCACCAGACACTTTAGTAGTGGATTCGGCATAAGCATCAAAACCACGACTACCACCAGACGCTTTAGTAGTGGATTCGCCAAGACCACCATTATCACCAGACATTTTAGTAGTGGATTCGGCATAAGCACCAAGACCACCACTACCACCAGGCGCTTTAGTAGTGGATTCGCCAGGGCGAGTAGTCGACTCTTCACGACTAGGTTTGGCATAAGTATACGCCAACATCATCATTACTAAGGAAAATACGATCTGAAAAGATTGACAGAAATTGTAGTTTCTTTACAGTATTATCCGACGCTACTACTTGCAGAAATTGTAACATTTAAATATCAACAATTACTAAGAAAAACTTACGATATATTTGAAAGAAGCCATTTTAAGAAACTTTTTTTGTTTTCCTTTGATTTTCTTCTGATACGAATTGATAACTATAAGAAAAAATATAGCAAAATTGTCATATATTAATAATGTTAAATGTTAATATACTGTTCAAAAAAATTTTGAGCAAAAATTGATCAAATTTGTAACTCCGCGAAAAAGCATCGTAGGATGATAAACTTTTTTTTAAATAAAAGCTTGAAATCTACTTTAAGGGTCGATTTTAAATTTAATGCACCTTTGCTACTGTAAACTCTTAAATCTGAGAGCATGTTTGTCATACAACTGAAAATTGTAAAGTTTGACGGAATGCACGGACTTACTACTAAAATTTTTCTCGGGGATGTAGCGGGTTTGCAGCATCATAAAGTTTGAATCTTTCTCTTTAATTAAAAAAAAAAACAAGTTGCTACGATTTTTTTTCACAAAGTTACAGTATTTAAAGTAACCCTTGTATTTTTCTTATGTATGGTCGGGATTATCCGATGTATACTATAGGAAAGTTGGCAATCGAATTTTGCTCTGTGTGTATGCGTGTATGTTATACACACGCCCGTACGCACACAATGTGCAAAATCCGATCGCCAATTTTCTTATGGTGCACATCGGGTAATGCCGACCATATATGAGAAAAATACAAGAGTTACTTTAAAATGCTGTAATTTTGTAAAAAAAATCATAACGACTTTTTTTTTTATTATTAAAGAGAAAGATTCAAGCTTTGTGACGCTGCAAATGACATCCCTGAGAAAAATTTTAGCAAGTCCGTGCATTCCGTCAAACTTTGCAATTTTTAGTATGGCAAACATGCTCTCAGATTTGAGAGTTTACAGTAGCAGAGGTGCATTAAATTTAAAATCGACTCTCAAAGTAGAGATTTCAAGCTTTTATTTAAAAAAAAGTTTATCATCCTACAATACTTTTTCGCAGACTTACCGTTAGTCAAAGTTGACCAATTTTTGCCCAAAATTTTTCTATGCCATAATTTTTTTGAGCAATGTATATGTATTTTATTTGGTTTTTTAGAAACAATATGTATATTTACCTATTTAATATATGCGAAAAGTACTAGCCCAAAAACGTTACGAAATAAATATTTACTGACGTATGTTGTTACTGGGTCAGAACGATTCTTATATATACTATTGCTATCATACTAATTGTATGTATTATTATCTTACGTAAGGATAAATGTAGAAGATAAATGCAGTTTTGACGGCTTAATTACTGGAAAATATTTGAGTTATCGCATAATATGGTATAATTTTTACGTTAAATGTACTCTTTTGTATGTGTACATGTGCATAAAGAAATACATATGCATTTTGCGCAGAAAAAAATTCAAGAATTATATAACATACTACATACATATATGTATATATATATTTTTTTAATACCTTTATTTCTGAGCAAAGAAATAAATATTAGAACTTTTTTTATTGAAATGTATTACGAAGTTTTTAAAAATTTTATATGGTTTTAATATGTTCGAAATATGGCACATCAGTTTTAAAGATATTAAATTTTAATAATTCTTTTTAATTTTTTTGTCAACTTTATTTATTTTTAAAAGTTTCTATTTAATTTTTTTAACAAAGTATTTTTAAACAATATATTTCTAAATAGTAATAAAGATAACAACGCCAAATTCGGATTTTCATAATACGTTATTAGCTCGTTTTTACATGAATTAATTTTCACTCGACACTTCGACACTTCCACAGAGTTAAAAGCATCATTAATGTTATGTGTGTCGGTGGGATGGGTTAAGATCAACACGCGTAGTTTCGCTTAAAAATTGTTTATTGTAGTTTTTTACACTGACTCGAATATTTAAATATTGCGACAACGCCTAGGGGTAAACGAATTTATCCTGAGTCGCACTGATTGTAAATTGTTAATATATATATACGTGTATATCGCGACAACGCCTAGGGGCGAACTTGTGCCTTGAGTAGAGATGGAAAATTACCGTCATTTTCAATCTGACAATTACTTGCAGTAAAATTATGGTAAAAAATATTTATTAAATATATTTTCAAACTTAACTTTCTCATCAATAAAAGAAAATTTGATTATATTAATAATATTTGAAAGTAATACAAGCTTAATGTTTCTTAATATTTGCACTAATATTTTAGAAAAAGTCGGAACATATTTTAACACTGTCGCTTTTCTCATTATTGGAAGTTGCTTGTAAATAAACTCTATAATGGAAAGAATTGCTTATGAGAAAATCGGCGAGACTGCAACTGGCAATCCGTGGAAAATCCGCGAAAGAGGATTGAAAAAGTCACCGTGGAAATACAGTAGCCGAAGTTGTCCGTAAGCGTGAGCAAACTTTATTGTACTTCATCAACCGAGTGGTCGAAGGGGAGCTTGTTACGTCGGAAGTAGTCGTCGCCGCGTTGCTTGATGAGAAAAGTTTAATCTACTAGCCGGTAATGCGTTTTTGTGTCACTCGTGAAATATGAATCGAGTTGCATCGAACTGTTTTTGAATAATGTTGCTGCCGATCATGTCGTATTTATAATAAATAAAGCAAGTTGCTGTAAATATACTTTCGATTCTTCATAAAACTCAACTCACTTTCGTATATCTGATTTCAATAACCATTGAAAACCTAGTGCAAAAATATGCAAAAGCATTGTTTTTTTCGAGGAATAAATTAATGCATAGCGACGGCATGACGATTTCTGCTTTTTTTTTATCGTCGCAAGTCGTTCTTTTACGATAACGTGAAATCGCACGACAACGCCAAGCGTCGGACTACCCATGCACTACACGTCCGAAACGAACCGAGTTATGCAAATTCGCATGCACGCAACTCTGTATCCGTTCTCATTGGGACGGATGCATCGTTGATATTGTTCTCAAATCACTCGACGTGCTGACGTGGGACATGAGAATGAACGTGCAATGATAGTAACCGACGATAATGCCCTCGATACGATTACGTTTTCGAAATGATACGATCCGATTGGAAATAGATTGATTTATTACGCGTTCAGCAATACGTCCAAATTACTTGCATGATTTTGCATGAACAATACTTCACGTTACACAATCACACACATATACAAATAATGTACGAGTACATTTATGTACTTGATCTTTTGAACTCAAATAATTACAATAATTTTATACAGTATAATTATTAAATTTATCATTTTCCAGCTAATTTTTCTGACTATAGAATCATATACAATACAATCTGTAATTCATGTCTATTTATCTATATTGCAATTTTATTGCGATATAAAACACATTAAATTATTTAAAAAAGAGGTTGCAGGTTCCTAATTATTTTTTCAAAAATTTTAGCCATGCTTTGCCAATATGAATACAATCTATCGTGTTTTATTATGCACACATAAAACTTACTTTATGAAAGACAAATTAAAAATATATTAATTATCATTTGTTATTAGTATCATTTGTTATATTAATTTTTTTTGTGCAGCTTTACAATGATACGATAATATCCAATTAGTTTGGTATTGAAAGATAAAATGTCTGCGAATAGCTACGTATTATGTCCTATGTAAAAGTAATATATAATACATTGAATTTCTACGGTACGTGCTTTAACTGTGATTGCGACTCGTATCGGTGGTCTGGACCATCGTTGGTTCAACGGACATCGTAGATAATAGCGATGATGAAATCATTTCATTTTAGGTTTTCTATTTCATTTCAACAAAAAACTTACTTAGTTTTACTTTTATAAAAACGATAGTACTAATGTCAAAACATGTCTTTATTATTTAAATGAAAACATTGCATAATTTGTAATGGAAAATATTGCTCAACGAAGTATAGAAATATTCTGGAGAACCGTTTAATATGGAAATAATGCTATCGGGGAGCTACTGAAATTAAAGATGCCTGGTACGACGCTGCTAAATAGAAATTTCCGGTATTCCGTAATCCTCTTCAACTATTAATTTAATCGCGTTGTAGGGGGTGTGCTAACAGCGAAACTTGCCAAAATTGCGTTTGAATTTTATTAATAAAGTGACAATTGCCACGTTAACACGTAACGTATCATTACTTGGATAATCGAGCTACCGGTTGTAATGGTTTTTTATCGGCAATTATTTTCATCTCTTAAAAATTGTTTACGTTAATTATTGGAAGGCTATTATATTCTAATTTTAACAAGAAATAAACACAATAAAAATATTTAATCCACATATTCGACGCAAGTAATTACGATTGGAACACGTGCCAGAAAGAGGCTGACTCACTTGCAAAATATGATATGATTCATTGGCATTGAAAATCGTTAATTGCTCTCCTTTATCTGTTACCTTCGAAGATATGTAGTATCTACCTAATTGTCGCAATACTTTTGAAAATTAGAATTTAAAACGCTTCGATATCTATTCTCTGTACGTGGAAAAAAACTAAACTGCATAATATGTCTGTAAGTTTATTTTATAGCTTGTATACTTTATGCAACGTTGTGACAATAAGTTAAATTATTTGCAAAATATTTTGCAAAATATTTGCAAAAATGATGAAATATTTCGTCAAAATTGATTGCATGTAAACAGTATAATTAGCATGTAGATTGTAGAAATCAATTTAATATGAATCTAATATACAAGCAACGTAAATCTTACACCAAAAACTCAATTGTCGACATCCTGCTTTTATTAAGTAAACATGTTTAGGCTAGTTAAATCACTTTGAACTTTTAACGGTGCAATTCTAGAATTGTTTGTCCCTTTCAAGTTTGAACTCCTTTCAACCGCTGTAAGTATTATAAAAATAGCATGCCAGCATTTGCGATTTTTCTTCACTATAATCTAGAATTTTATTTCCAACATATGCTGGAGCAAAATATATAGATTAGGATTAATTTAAGCAAGCAAGAAGAATACGTTTACAAATATTTATCGTACATGGCACATTAAAATTACGTAAATTACGATTTACTTTTGTAGGTAGGAGGGAGTTAATAAAATGTTGTCCTTAGATAAGCTTCAAAGCTTGTCGATTTACTGAATAAATGAGTGAAATTATTTTATAATTCCAAAACAATAAATACCTGTCGTTGATAGTGTGTTCGAGAAATATTTATTTTTGTTAGATATATATAATCTCATATTAACACAATAAACGAATATTTAGTTATTTTACAAGCTTTATAAGGAACTTTATATATTTTTATAGTTATAAAAATAGCAAATAAATTAAATTTGAAGGATAGACGTGTCGGAGTATAAAGTTGTAGCTGCATAAAATTGATAACATATATAATTTAGCCGAATTAATAATACCTCAGTGTATGTTAATAAAAAGCAATATTTTATTTTTTTTATGTGAAGAAACAAGTACCTTATAACTATTGTGTAATTAACAAAAGTTTGAAATTACATGTTACTTGAAATTATTTTATCTTATTATCTCGATGTACTTAATTAAACTTACTGTCAGTAAGTATATTAAGGACATTGTACAAATTTATTGCATCTATTGTGCATATTAATTGATAAATAATATCATTGTTTAATGTCGATTTTTTCAAGTGGATTACAAGCTTAAATAGCTATTTGCCTTGCTGATCCTCCGGATCCAGCAGAACTTGTAGCTGCAGCGGAAGCAGCACCACTATTAACGCCTCCGTAATTGCTCGAAGGATATGGCGATATTACACGGCCAGGAACAATTCCCGTCACTCGATCCGCAAAATTCGGCCATACTTCTCCGTGCACGAAACGATGCAATACAGGATATTCAGATGGAACAGTTATATGTTGGCTCAAACCATTGCGGAAGGTATCGATGTACGTTTTGGCACCGCTGGTAGCACTTGATAGTGCCTTAGCTGCCGATGTCGCAACACCATGAGACAATTCGCCAAACTTGGGCATGCTTAGAAGATCCACGAAATTGGGAAAAGTTTGTTCATGGAGAAAGTTTTGTGCGGGTATTACCGCTCCTTGTATCATCTGTAATAAATCATGCAAGATATTGTTAACAAGTACAGCATTAAATTAGGAAATCTATATATAAGTAATGTACTTTATATACATATATAGCAGACTAAATACGAATATTATTATAATATTCTTTCCATTAATAGAGTTTCATAATCCATGTAATCAATATAAAGTTCACCATGTTATAATTTTACACAATATAAATTGAATTTAAATATATTATGGGAACATGCATACTAATTAACTTAATATTAACTTAATTTGCAATCCGTTTGTATATTTTAGAATATTGTTATAAGACGTGGTGTATATATACGTACACTTGCAGAAACGGCGATCAGGAAGACCGCAGAAACGATATGACTTCGAGTCATGATGAGAAGTTAAACTCAAACAATGTCTTGCGTAAAGATGCGCGACTTCAGTGCTTGTACTGAATTGCTAATTGCCCACAACTAATTCCTTTCGTTCGAGAATGCCTTTTTATATGCGGAGGCTGTGTATCTTTTTGTGCAAAACCCATGTCCCGAAGAATCATTAAACGTTGATATGTCTCGTTCCGGCGTTTATCGGTTTTGAGCACGATTACGATTGCAATGCACAGGTGATAACGTAAGCGAGATGGTTTCAGTCGGTCTCACTCATGCAATGATCTCACGTTTCGGTGTGTCCTCGAAATACATTCTCGTATAAACAAAATATAATCGAAACAAATTTAAGCAGATTGATATATACATGTAAACTAAGCATACGCGAGTAAAATAAAAAGAGGAAGAGGAGATTCAAAAGTTTAACGTACATATAT
This sequence comes from Wasmannia auropunctata, assembly GCF_000956235.1. Classification (NCBI taxonomy): domain Eukaryota; kingdom Metazoa; phylum Arthropoda; class Insecta; order Hymenoptera; family Formicidae; genus Wasmannia; species Wasmannia auropunctata. Next base: position 17,202 of record NW_012026927.1, read on the forward strand.
ATATATATATATATATAACGTACGCATACAATAATATTTGTAATATTATACATGTAGCTTCGTATATAATTACAAATTTATTTAATATATTTATTAATTCTCTCCAAAAAATTGATGGAAAAATGATTATAACATATTTTTCAATAAACAATATTGTAGACAATGTTACATATTAAGAAGCAGCGAGATACACACAATATGGGAATTGACATAAAAGAAACCTGATATTATATTATAGGATGTCAACGTGAATATCAAAATTCGTTTCTTAAACTGCATTTGTATTATTGTCAACATCGCGAGGAATGAGGGCAATTGCACATGGAAAACGCCGAATTTGCAAAACGATTGACAACCGAACGAAAACAATATTGAATGAATAACTTCTGCTGACTATGTAAATCATTAATGTAGTATCAGGCATTTAATCGATCCATTTTTGTTGTTTCTGCCGAGAGAATCATTCATGTACTACACTTATTCGCTTTTGGAAATTAATTATCCAGAAACAAATTTTTGCTTTTTAACGAAATTGTGCTATTTCTTTTGTGTATTTCTGTAATATTAAAAATATATATTAATTAATATTATTAATAATGTAATTCATAAAATTTAAATCGTATAGAAATACTTTCAGATTTCATCTTTAGTTTACCTAAATTTATCAATCGCAGGAAAAGTGAAAGAAATATTAATAATTTTGTATTATGTGTGTAGAATGAAAAATATGGATTCATTGATAATAATGTAGAAATGCTGATAAATACCGGAATATCATTTGTCATTCAATTTAAATGCGTCTACTTTTCGTCAAATAAGTTAGGGTACACCCTGTAGATACATAAATATTGAATTGGTAAAAGATTCACGTGGATGTTGCGCACTCGTGATTTTTTGATCTCGCTTACAGCCGGGACACGTAAAGCTAACGCGCAATTCCGTAGTGCATATCGGCGTATTTTTCTCGGTGCACGCACGCTCACCGAGGACAAACAAACCACGCGGAGGTAACAATGAAATACAATTAACCAGACAATTTTACGCGGGTGCGGAGAAAAACAGGAGAGGTATTTCCCGCTGGTAATCCTCATAATGGCATAACGCAACGGACCTGATGCACTTTGCTCTAATGCACTCAGCATTGCAGCCGTCAACAATGCACGGGATGGAACGCTTGAAATTAATATCTCGTTGCTGAAGATCGCCAGAAATTCTGGACGGACAGTAATGGGAATGTTAAAATCCGCATATACGTATTTCTTTTATTTCCTGCAGCCTCAAGAACGATTAATTCTACTTTGAATGCTCTTATAATCCGAATAATAATATAATACTCGATCAAAAATATGTAATTCAAAATGCGCGTATTACTTGCGCAAAATCGCGAAACGTATACGCTTATCTAATGTACCTCATTGTTTCCAACAAGGAGTGCGAACGTTTGAGAATTCAAGAATGCTTATTAAAAATCTGAACTTGAGATAGGCTGCATGCGCGATTGTCCTCTTAAACTCTTCCGTGAGATAACGATGTATCGCGGTCACGAAGGAGGACGCCCTCGCAGGCGTTCGTGAGTTCTCGTGCTGCGACGGTATCACCGATAACGTCTTTAACTTTACGCTTGCATGCCGGTACACTCGACAACTTAAACGAAGCGTCAGACGAGCGTGCAAATTCGGAATTTATCCGTTTACACCTCGCTATGGCAAGGAGTACCTCGTTTCGTAACACGCAAACAATGGCATAAAAGATCACGTCGACTTTCCATTCCGACGTCGGAGATTCCCGGAAATGGGATGAGAAGAAGAGGAAGATTCGATAGCGCCATACAATTAACGTAAAAAGTTCTCGCGAAATTTAATTTTGATTATATCGCGGTAATTATGATAATTCAATCTGTATTTTATCTTCACATTCGATCTCGACGAGCCGATAATTTTTTATAATTGCTGGTTATAGAGAATAAAAAGTTTCGAAGGCAAATGCGTATATTATTACGAATTCAGATATATTCTAGAAAGTAATTAATTATTCGCCCGACTTATTATCAAGATTTATTATCAAGACGCGCGAAATTATATGTATATTAATTAGAGTTAAATATATCCATTTTGAGACTTAATCTCTCGATGATAGTACTAACTTTAATATTAAATGAACTATCCTACGAGGAGCTTATATTCGTCGAGAGATCTTTTAATGTTTGCCTTTTCGTTACGCCATTGCGAGAGATATAGGGAGAACCTAAGGAGGATCCTAATCTGACGGCAAAGGACGGCGCCAGACGAAGATTAATGGTCCCATGATACCGGATCTCGCCAGGCTTCTTCATACAATTTGTACGAAACTTGCGATCATATTTTTCAACTATAAAAAAATGTCTCGAATGTCGGAATACTGTAGAATGTTTACAGCGCTGAGAATAATTCAGAAAATTTTTGAGCGTTAATTTTTTGAGACGCGTTAAAATATTCGTATGTATAGACATTCAGCTTTGAGTAATAAATGTTTTATATAAATGCTAATTTTTTATCTTTGTAGTTATAAAGATTGTCGTGGATGTTGTGCATGCAGTATAAGTTGTGAGTTTTCGTTTCTACTTGAAATAAATTTTTTTTTCAGCGGCACACGAAGTCGAACACGAAGTATTCTAGTGATCGTCCTTTGCCTGTCGAAAACTGAGACTAAATTGAAAAGAATGGTAGCTATTTGGACATCAAAATGTCGATAGTTACAGAGTTATTTCACATCGAGAATTTATCTCTGAAAAAAGATTTATTGCGGACAAACTTCAGAAGTAGAAATAACAAAAGTCTAATTGAAATTAATTTTAAGAGGATTACATGAAAAAATGTCTATTTAACATAGATTTTATTTATAACAACTATAAAACTTCAATGATATATAAATGACATATAAATTAATATATTTCTCTACGCGTATTTAAAATTTATACAAATGTAACAATTATATAATATACGAAATATAAATTGGAGTCTTCGTTATTTCAATTTTTTTGTAGAAATTTCTTGAAAATACGACATATAATTCATTGATGTATTATAGAATAATATAATATGTAAAAGCTGGTGGATATTAACTCTGAGTCCATTAAATTATTACAATTACAATATGTTTACGGAAACGTCAGAGAGCATAATTGAGCCCTAAATGCGTTTATAAATAAAATTTAACAATTTCTTATTATTGCCGTATGTTATATACTATTTGTCTATTTGCTTCTTAGAATACCGAGGATTTTTATAATTAAACATACCTAATAGATATTAGAGAAGTAATTAATTCTTTAAAAACAAACAATTTAAACAAGTTTAAAAAAACATAGATTAACTTATAGAAAACACGTTTTATATATGTATATTATATAGACATTTTTCATAATTTTACTCGTCCCAATAGGACACAATCATTTTATTCTCATCTTATCGATCTCAAGAGGTCGACCATTGGTTTTCCATCTATTCTCGTTACGATCGCGTCCGTTTTCCATCCCTGTAATCTGCTTCTCGCATACATATCGCGTCGCCCGAGGCCATTATCAAACAGTTATCAATTTTAAATTTGATCTTTGTGACGCGCAACGTCGCTTCTCGGACGATTTATGGCCCACTGAGGAAAAACTGCGACATTTACGTGAATTCGTGCAAAATTAGTTTTACGATAAAAATATTTTTATTATGCGAATTAAATGTAGGTCAGACGCGGTGATGTAATAGTTGATTAAATAAAAAATGCAAGGCGTAGTCACGTGTCATCATGTGTCGCTATACGGCAAATTATCCTACATATTTAGACAAATAATTCAAGTATATTTGGAAGCGGGTAACAAAGCGTAACGTTTTGTTACATAACATTGAGTACCGTTACTCACTCTAGAACGATAAAGCGCGATGCCGATTATTATTATTGCGGGCGTGTAATTGGATACTCGTTTCGCATGATTCAGCAAATAAAACGCGTTGCGTTGCGCCTGTCCTTGATCATCATCACGGTTAATTGCCTGCATTTAACTGCTATTTAACTGGCCGCTTATCGTTTGGTGGCGACCGTTTTACGCGATCACCGCCATTATTATACCGTCTGTAGTTGTAGGCGATCACCTTTGCCCGGATGCCAGGCACGAAACGCGGCAATAATCTAAGCCAATTTAAAGATAAAGGCGAAACAATACCGAAGGCGTAGCCTCCATTGCGAAACCACCAATAAATTTTATAGCGTTTTCCGGGGTACGTTTCAGGTAACTCCTGCATCCCAGCTGCGATAAGGTGTTTTATGAAAAGACATCGAACTATTGGAAAATTAACATGGAATATTGCCAATATTATTCAGAATTATTAATGCAACGTTATATATATATATATATGTAGATTAATTTAAGTGCAGTAATGATCGATCTGATTCGAAGTGAAAACGATCGATAAAAATATTCTTGTTGTTTGGATTTTAAGGATCAATTGTAAATGTAGCAATATTTTTTACAAACTTTTTTATCCAGCGCGAATCTACTTATTTTTTAATTTTTACTCCTACTGTGGTAAATTGAACGTTAATTTATATAGCTTATGATCTGCAGTTTGTTTATAATTTATACACAACAGATATAAACGCAATCTTGCACATCTCTCGATAACATAATTATGTAATTATAATTTAATAATGTACTTTTATTATATAGAACAGAATAAAGTTCAAAACAATGTTATGCTGATCAATCTTCTATTTTATTTTTATAAACCCATCACCATAATAAAGTTATTAAACACAATTTTACATAAATTATCATGTTTTACAGTTAAAAATTAGTGCAACTGAATATTTATAAAATTACATTCACGAAAGAATAGATCGAAAGCAAAGAGTTCTTAGATCCAAGTTAAAATATTTTATTCAATAAATTATTTATCGATGCTTGAAAATCCTTGAAAACATTATCCATGCATATAATGCACAGGCCCAGTTGATCCTGACATACCTGGAGTCGTATTCTCTCCATCATTTGCTGCAAAATTGACATTAATAATTGATGCATCTCTTATTGCAAAAATGTATTTATTAAATATCCGAAAACGCACACATACCATAACCAGGAGTTATAGGAGGCTCAGTAGGTCTATTGGCACGCCGATACATTCCACCTGCAAAATTGGCATTAATAATTGCTGCATCTTTTATTGCAAATATATGTTTATTAGATATCCGAAAATGCACACATACTAGAAGGAGAACTAGTAGGCTGACTAGTAGAATGTCCATGATGGTATATTTCATCTGCAAAATTGGCATTAATAATTGCTGCATCTCTTATTGCAAATATATGTTTATTAGATATCCGAAAATGCACACATACCACCTGCATCCTTCGTGGTTAGCTCATCAGCATAGGTATGCGTCCACATCATCGTTACTAAGGCAAATACGACCTGAAAATATTGACAGAAATAGTTTTCTAAAGTATATTCAACGTTGATTTGCAGAAATTGTAATAGTCAAATGACAATTTCTGAATAAAACTTACGAAGTATTTCAAGGAACCCATTTTAAGAGATTTTTTCCCTGTTCTTTCTTGATCTGCTTCTGATACAAGAAATGCAGCAAAATTATAATACATTTATAGGTATGTGTTAAGCATTTTGAAAACAAAGTGTATATTTACCTGATATAAGAAGACTGCTAGGTCAGAGTTGCAACGAGAAAAGAATACTATCGTGTTATTGCTGTAGAGGGTCTATATATACTGTTTTTTATCTAATAATTATATCATTACTTTACGTAAGTTCAATAATTAGGAATTATCAGAAAGGAAAAAATACTCGATATCTAAATTATCAGACAATTATTTATTGCTGCAATAGTTACTTATATGCAATTATGTATTGCCACAATAGTACTTATGCGCAATTTCTATCGTATAAGTGTACTCTTCTATGTATATGTGAGAAAATAAATATATAATTTTGTATAAAAAATGTAAGGACTGTATATAGATGTATTTTTGGAAAAATATCTTATTGTTAAAATGAATATTGGAATTATCGTTTGGTAAAACATACATACAGTTATTAAAAGTGAAGTTTAAATATTATAGGTATAATTAAATTTTTAAAAGTATTATTAAATTCTAATATTTTTGTTAGTTCTTATTTTATTTATTAAGTTGTATAATTTTATTTCTTAAGTTGTATTTGTAATGCATACATATTAAATACAACTTAAATTTTCTTTTTTAATTGTAATTAACTGTATACAATGATGTCAGTTTTACAAAATAATATACCGTTTAGTCGTATATACAATGGCACCATTATGTTTCACGACGATAAATCTATAGGTGCTGGATACCGTCCAAAAGTCTTCTTATGTAAAAGCTCGGTGGGATCGCGCGACATTCCACAAGACGTCTCTGTTCGACAATCTCTCGCGGTTTTTCCCCTCGTGGGATCGACATCACACTCATTCTTTTCGCTTCCTTTTTTACGTGGAAAGCGCTCCAAAAATTAAATCGCGAGATTCACTTTTTATTCATCCTATTTTAGAATGTAAGGTTGAATTTAATAAAATATTTTTTTTATAAAACGCACATATACCCACGTACACACCGAACTGAATTTTAAATTCTATAAAAACACAAGTTCAAACATTTACGTAATACATTATATATTTTTCGATAAGCTACAACTGTGCGTCATGCTGTATCAATAGTAAAGTCGTCTGAATAGAAAAAGTTCGACAAAGCGAGGTTCGTAAATCTGCAAATGTAAAAGTTCCGTATACCTTAGAATTTGTAGACTAGCATTAAACATTGCAAAAGTAGAAAATTCTGGATATTGAAGTTTCAATTCATGAATGTAGACGTTGTATGTATACATATGTATATATATATATATTTATAGA
>NW_012026927.1:24289-42943 GCF_000956235.1 Wasmannia auropunctata
TCAATCATTGTCAAACCCTTGCCACTCGAAAGTTTTCGACAGCAGCTTGTAAGTCGATTTAATTTATAGTGTAATGTTACTAACACAGAAGAGAGAAAGAGAGAAAGATATATATATAGAGAGAGAGAGAGAGAGAGAGAGAGAGAGAAGCACATATTCTAAAACTATTACATTTATAAAATATTATCTTAATTTTATATGTGAAATGCATTGACGTTTTCCTCGTTATTTCCTGACGTTTTGCTGCAAATGTGTAATGTAAAATTCTTACGACGGGACGACATATAAGAAGAAGTTGAGAGACGGCCGTCATGTCTGATGATAATAAATTCCTTTCTGCTATTCTCCACGCGTCTGGCGGGTCACGGGCGTTTTTCACTGTCGGTGCATTTGACCGCATTCAAAGTTCTCCATAGCGTCCGGAGAGGAGTGCAATTCTCCGCCTCGCGCTGTCGATGCGAGTGCACCGACGAATTATTTCTCTGGGATAAGGGCGGGTTTTCTGCTCGGGGCTCGATGCCATTAGTAATGGTTTTAATTTGTGCGGCTGAAACTTCACCCTCCGCCTCGGCCGCCGATCGCCGCGAAATCGATGACGAATGAGTTAGGAACGACCGCCGTGTCGCTCGGAAATGGATTCTCCGAGGAAAATAGTACGTACCGAATCGACTTCGTTTTCACGGAAGTTGCGCGAAAATCGAAGAGACCCTTGCGTTGTCATAGCCCGACATAATCGTGAATTCATTCGAGCGCGATTAATTATTTGAGAGATTCGTGCGCTATGTGTATTTTATTTTAAATATTAGCTAACAAAATCGTATCGTGGAAGCTACATACGTCAAAACAATTATATTTGAAATTTATAATTAATACAAATCATTCCATTATTTTTTCTTTAAACTTTAATACTTTAATAACTTCTTAGCTCTACATGAAATTCTTAGCGCTCGCGTTTTTCGCATGTCTTGTCCTAGCAGTTGTCTCATTTGGTTCTTATTATAATTATATATCATCACGTTAAAGTCATATGAAATAAATGCAATTGATTTTTTTAATTAGAAATAACGTTAGAAGTGTAACAATATTCTCGCCAACAATAATTCTTCGCTTGAGAAAAAATGTGCGGTTTTTTTGCGTTTAATATTTTTTAAATTGTTTGCTATCTTTGACCGAATGAGTTTTGCAAAATACGCAGTTTAGAACGTTCGGGAAGCGTGTTATCAGCTATGTGTCATGCGCTATTGCATTATTTTGACCTTGTTTCACATTTAATTAGCGAAAAATAAAATGACAAAATGACGTTAATAGCGCGCTATTGACTACACGTGCGGCAAATTGTCAAGTTTTTTTCCGTTGAAAAAGATCGGATTATCCTTCTAAAAAGTAACAAACAGATATTTATGATTAGCTTGGTCGGACAAAAAATCCGATCACTAGTTCATTAAAAATATATTAATCGGAAATATCCGTTCATTTCTTTTGCAACAAATAATCCGATCGATTGCATTTACGTCTATTTTTTTGATTGGAAATTTGCAACTGGTTAATTTTAAGATATTTATCGACATTCAATGCTGTGAAGACAATTAATTAATGAAGATGCAAGATGCGGCTGTACCTCGTTGAAAGATGATTAGATTATAGAAAGGATAGGCATACAGAATTATACGTACGCATTATGAAATTACAGAATTATGCGTGCGCTCAACGTCGCGCACTTTTCTTATTGTTAGTGCAAGTATTCTATCTACACTCTATTCAGCGAGATTATAAGTTATCAGCCTGCGCAGACGAAACATAGTGAGAAGAGCGTATAAGCGTCAATCGCTGCCAATAGCAAATTGCACGAGCAGTATGCAGCACTGATTGTGAGAAGGGTTTTCTTGATTTAATCACTTAAAAATTTCATAAGAATGTAATTTCCAATAAAATGTAGATGGAAAATGAGCCGCGAAATGTTTATCCATTAAAATTTCATATGATAAACCAACAACTAGGTTGGATATTACTCTTGATCGGATAAAATATACCGTTCAAGTATACCTAATGTCCGATCTAGTTCATCCTATGAAATTTTAACGGATAAACATATAACGGCTCATTTTCCGTCTTTATTTTATCGATAATTATATTTTATTGGATGAAGGCAATGATCATTTTGTATCCGAATCGTTTTCCGATTGAAAAATGATCAGAGGATTTAAACGGTTATTTCCAATCAAAATCACTGGATGTTTTTCCTCAGTGTAGCTATTAATGAACAACTATCGAATTAGATTGTCAATGTGCGAGTGCCAAATATATATATAGATATTATGTGATCGGAGAAATTGAAGAAATCTATATCCTTCTTCAATGTCTTGCATGCTTTGATAACATTATTTAAGAAGAACAATGATTTATTTCTAAAGAAGCGCTTTCTCCTTTCTATAAAGAACGCTCCTGTAGCGTCTTGCTCACGAAAGAATGTATGTACTTGACGAAAAATATACTCACAATCAGCGCGAAACGCTACACGTGTCTCTTGATAAGGTGAATATGTGTGTCATGTAAAAAAAAACACACACATAAAATTAAAAACATAACATTTGCAACATCGAGTATACTGCCATCCTCCGGATGCGTAAGCAACTATTGCGCCGTGTTCGACTGCAACTCCAGCCAACCACTTGGAAACTCGATTTCAATCCATCATGGGGTTCGTGTCTCGGCTAACTCACGATCTCGTGCAATTGTTTCGAAAGCTTTTCTTTTTCAAACACACATTGTTTCTGCATTTAAATTAGTGCTATAATTAGTGAAACAATCTCGCAATATGTGTCTTGCAAAAGGCGTCTATCTAATAGTATCGTACAAAAGCTTAAGACTCATTATATCAATGAGTCGTTTTGCGAAATCTTATTAAATAAACTAAACGTGACCATAAAATGATTTTAAAAAATGAGATAAGCGTTCTTTTAAAATGGTTTTTAATCTACATTTGTTGTAATATTCGACATCTTACTTAATATTCTTTTTAAAAGTATAATATCTTAATTGTAAATTGTAAATAAAAAATGAATACAATAGAGATACAACAAACACGCAAATTCTGTTATCTTAATTTATAATAATTTTCGTCATCGTTATACTTAAAATATTTAGCTATTGAAACAAAGTAAAAGTGAAAAAATAAGCTTTCACACTTTTACTTTGTTTCGATAGTTTAATATTTTAAGTATAATACGATGGCGAAAATTATTATAAATTAAGATAATTGTACTCGCGTGCTGTGCCTCTATATTATATTCGTTATTATGTTTTAGTTTGAGCAGTTTCAGCTTTCGTACTTAATCTTCCTGCAGTAAAGAACAAGTACCGTATCGTTAAGCGTTGCGTTGCGTTGCGTTCATAAAAGTTGTTATCGCTAATGTTTCAACTTTCCAAAATCACCATTTATATGTGAAAGAAATAGAGTGCACGTCTGGGAACATGAAATTTATAATGAAAAGAAGTTTATGAAGCGATGCGCGCGGAGCGCAACGATCCCCGTTCGTCGCCAGCAAAATTGCTATAAAAGTCTTTTAAGTTTACGGCGCGTGTAGCCGTGCATGAGAAGCATGAAAGAGCTACTAAAACAGGTAGTAGCTGGTAGAACTTAATATGGCGGCCTCCAGCCCCCCTTCACTCCACCCTACGATGCAACTTTGCGTTTCTCCACCTTACGATGTAACTTTTTTCCGAAGGATGGGAGTAATACGTCAAAATAAACTATCTTATCTGCATTTTACTATAATATGAAAATCTCTTTAGTCAATAAAATTTGAACATTATATTGAGAAATGTATAAATTGCTGCCTAAAAATCGTTGTGTCGATTATTAATCTTTTAAATAGAAAATTAATATCTAATTATATTGCATATTATTATGCAGTTTTCCTCGACAATAAACTCTTCGGAAATTTTTGAAATTTTAATGAAATAATTGCATCGAGAAAAAAGAAATCGCATTAAAAAAAGAAAGAACGGTTATTGCTCTATACTATTATGGTTCCCTTTATTCGGAACCAATGTGAGTAATATCAGACCTTAATTAAATGTGTCAAGTGACACGAATTATTAAAAGAAATAGAAACAAGAGATAGAAAAGAATATACGAATTAAATATTGTAATGAACATATCTAACAGTGTATAGTAACGTCGGCATCGCGTCGACTCATTGCTGAGAAATGACGTTGCATTTAAAGCGCCTTACTTCGAAACGGAGCAACGCGCGGCATTTAAAAAACTCCGTTGCTCCCGAAAGGGCGGCAAAGCGCGCGCTAATCGTTCTCACATGGTCCGACGGAACGAGCACGTGGACCGGCGCAAGCGTGATTGGCCGGCGAGCACGTGGCCGCTCGGCGAGAATCGGAGCTCGGGCGCGTTCGGCTGACGTCGGCGAGTCGACGACCGAACGGCCGAACGGCAGTCGCGCGCCGGCCTCTGTCACGGTAGGATGTGTATGTTTACGTTTCCGCGATGATAACGGCCCGTATAACATATACGGAGGTTATGTTTACGCGCGTCGCGAGGACAACGCACGTCTTTACGCGCCGGTAAATTCCTAAAGAGCCGACCCCCTCTCTCGAATGTCCCCGTGCCCCTCGAGACGTCGTCGCAGCGATATTCCGAGGGTTCCGTGAGGTTTTCCCATCGCCGCAGATTGCCCGACGTGTGCGACAGCCGCGATGAGAAACGCGGTAAGCGAATGCCATTTTTTTTTCAATTACTCGACTGCTTGAATGTGAATAGAAAACTTTCTAAAAGACGAACAGTAAAGAGAAATGAGAATTGATTTGTACTTTCAATGCGATTCCGATCCGGAGTAAATGCAATCAGTGAGTTTATCCTTCACTTGAAGCTTGTTAGTTTGTATCCGACTGAATTAACCTCAAAGTAAAAAATTGATCCCGACGCGCGCGGCATTGAAGGCGTCAAATTAATTGCGAGAAGGTAGATATCAAGTGGATTTACAAACAAATTTATATCTTTGTGAAATTAAATAGAACCTTTTAATTGTTTGTCAATTTTAATTGAATTTATATTACATACTCTGATATTAAAATTTTGACCATATTTTTTTAATTTAGGATATTTTTGAAATTAATTTTACAAGAACAAGGTTGTATTTATTTTCTACTAATTCTGAAATATTTACAAATTTTTAATTGTCAGAAATAAGATATATTTCGGATTGATGACTTTCAGTATAGAATCTAGTTTATTTAGTCAAATTTATTTAAATCGTAAAAATAACTCTACTCTCTGTCATTTTTCTAAGCTATTGCGACGTCCTCGGGGATGAGATTGCCGAAAACAATGTACATAACTCATTTACTCCAATTTGGTAAACGAATTTCGTGTCACGACGGCGGTCCTGTTCGGTTCGTTGGCAAAATCGATAACTGCCTTTCGAACCGACACAAATTATGTTCTGGTAGTTTAAAGTTTACTGTCTGCGACGTGACTTGTCCAACCAGCAATAATTTCCTTTTTTTTTGCAACTTGCAGCTGATGTATAAAACCATACCATAAGCTATTTTTATTTATTGCCTTTTTATGCAAATTGAAGCGATTAATCGATGATTATATCGACAAAGACCCGCGATCATCACAATGAACGATATTAATTTAAATTGGATACTGATTATGGCTGCGCTTGGGGAGCGCGCTATCAGCGTTTTTGCACATTCTGTCCTTATTGCGATATAATAACTGATACAGATAAAGATTCAGGGAGATGCTGTTAGTGTTATTTGCGTTGTTCTATCCTTATTTTATGCTTAACGAACAAAAAAGATGGAATGACAGAGATAGAGCTAATAGCGTCTCCCCGAACGCACCCAAAATGACACACAATAGCGCTGATAACGCGCTCCCTGAACGCAGCCAAAATCAGATAAACACGTGGCGACGTATCAGAAATTTAGTTGAAAATTATATACATATATTTATATGCATATAACGGTACATATGGTAACAAAATACTGCAGCTACGTTAAAAATGAATGATTCTTACGATTTCAGTGATATTGAACTATACATATATGCATTTTCTAGATCGCTCAATTCTGTCAATTAATTACGACAGAAAATAACATAATACATCACATACTTTATTCAATCTAATTACTTTACTATATGTAAATCATAAGAGAAAATTGAAAATTGCAGCAACGAAGGTATAATTGAGTCAGAATGACAGATATGATGTACGATTCCTAACCGGATTAAAATACCGCAGTTTCCGATTGCTTTAATTAGATTTTCTACTTATTGAATTTCACGCGTTGAATTAGTTATTCACTGCAGTCTTTAATCAATTAAAATTCTATTACATCGTTATAGAAATCAATAATGAGCGAGCAGGAGTGAAGCAGCTTTTGCATTATTAATAATTTCTCTTACATTTTAGTATGAATGAGATCTTGTATTATTTCATGCATAATATATATCGATTCTGTCGCCGCGATTGACTGCATAAAGCTTGATCATTTTCTCCTTTTTGGATGCGAGCTGTTTAATGGTATCGAAAAGTAAAATGTACAAACAATAATTGCACACAATCAGCAATAAACATCGCGACAACATTATACCATAATTTTCTAATTCGTTATAGTAACAGGTCGTAAAATTGAAATGAAATAACATTATGAATATTACATACATCGCGTATTATGCCCATGGCATAATTATGGTGCAAGTCAATGTTGTTTGTTAATTGAGATCAATTACGATTACGATCAAGGCAATATATATATATAGTTAAATCATTTATACAGTCAATGTAGAGTATTTTAATGGCGTGTGACTTATCTGTAATATTAATTATTAATTTATTTTATTAAATAATGTAATAAACTACTTTATAATTTCACAGTGTTAATCTAGCCGTCCGTTTGTCCGGCGATTCGATTGTCCGTCCGTCTCTCCGCCCGTTCGTTTGTTTGTCTGTCCGATTGTCCACTTGCAAGATTTCTCAGAAACGGCTTAACTCTTTCAAACTCTGTTTTCGCCAATACGGCCAATAGATACTTAAGGACCTTAGCTCCTCGTTTTTCGCCGCACTACTCAGCTACATCCGTTTGCAAAGGACTTTTATTGATTTTATCTATTTATTTTAAAGCTAAAGAGGAATTTTATTTTGTAACAATTTATATTTTTCAAACGCCAATTAAGGATTCTAATGAAAGCTGAACTTTACTTTTAAAAGGATCGTTAACATTTTTACACGTAATAAATATCGATTGTTCTCAACTCCATTCCGATAAGTAAGCGGCAGTTTATTTTTTACGACATTCGTACAAACGAGTGGATTAAAGTGGAGGGTGCTTTCGCACCAGCTTCGCCCACTCGTTGATAGTAGTACGGATGATTAAATTTTATTGTATCGCGCCGCGAAATGATCATACGAAGTTACGATATCGATATCCGGAACATTAAGCGCCGAGAAATCGAAGGAAGGGGTGCGATGAGTACAGAGAAACCGAAGAAATGGGAAAGAGGAACAAACAGGGTGTACTTTAATCGAGTTTTCTGGCGTATCACGGGCGAGATCGCGTTCCTTTAAAATCCGAGGAATCACATGATTCGAATTTGCTAAATTTTTCAAACGTCGGATTTCCTTTCCCACACACTGCGTCCTTGATCAATGTGTAGATAATATTTTCTTTTTTTTTTTTTTAATCAAATATTTTGAGAAAAAATTATTTGAACAGAACGATTTCTTACACATTGCAGTGAACCCACCTATCACAAATCTCTTGTAAAACTCGCCCGCATGTGCGCGAAACCGCACTCTGCTGACAAAGTAAGTATGCGAAATATTTCAAATAGAGATCGATCCGACAAACGATTGCTCGCCTACTGTTCGGTGAGATTGAAAATCGATTGATCTAAATTCGTCGTAAGATGCCCACGGGGAGATGATTAAGGAGAAGAAAAAAGAAAAGAAAGACACGGCGCGCCCTTTAGTAAGCGGTTTCTCCGTTCTCTCGTATAATCCACATATCGGAGGTGCGGGAAATGACCGTGTTAACGAGAATTCCGGGAAATTCACCAGCACACGAGTCGCTTCCCCTCTATTTTCCTCCCGGGGAGTCGGCACGACACGATATCGCGAAGATGTTTTAGGACGACCGTAAATCACCAAAGGTGGCGGGCGGCCAGAGACGGGTGGGAAGAGAAAGGGGAGTAGAAGGAAATATATATTTAAAGCACTGCTTTCCCCCTCCCCCTCCCCTTTTCTGCGTTGTTCCACCCTTTGCTGACTCTTCGCTCCTCTCATCGCCTTCATTTTCATCCTTCTTGCGCGCGCTCTCGCATGCCGCTTTTTATTCTGTGCCATTAAGGCGTTTCTATGGCCGCGACGAATTATCGTCGAATAAAGCGGCTCGATTAAGGCAACCTGGATGCGACGTAGAACGAATCTTTCTAAATTCCTGGGAGATTTTGGCCTTAACAGCCCTCTCATTCTCCCCTCAAAGGCGTCTCCTACGACGGCAACGGGACCGACGGAGAGGATTAGATATATATTTTCGCTCCAGATGTGTTCGCGGTCTTTTACCTCCTCCGACGTGCTAATTGCGAGATTACAAATAGTATGTCGCGATTCCTAGTGAGGAAGGTGAATTAATTTCCTCAGCACGATCCCTCTAAATCACGATAACGTTAATCTCTTACTTTGAATTCGTTATGTTTCTTATTCGCGTATAAGTAACGTAAAAGAAATTCTTTCTCTATCTTCTTCGACTTGTATAAACTCTGAGCATCTTAACAGCGAGAAATGTCAATGAGACAGAAATATCTCATGAAATGAATAAAAATTTTAGAAAAATGGCTTAATAATCTCAAGTTAATTATATACATTTTAAAAATCGTATCTGCAATTGCACTGCGTCAACTGAAAAAATTATCTCTCGCAGCATACAGTTTTATTTCCAAGGAGATTATCATTAGCCTTAGGATATGTTTTTTATCCTGCGAAGCTGACCTCGAATAAGAGAGTCGCAATTATTATATTACTCAGATCGTAATTCCGCACCGGAAAATGGAAGTAAGAAACACGTCCATTCTCTCATAATAGAGCCGAATGAAAGAATTACTGTATGAGAATATCCGCGAGGAATCTGCGAGAAAGTCGCCGGACAGTCTGCGGAATTTCTCGCGGACGAATGCACGACATCGCGAATTGAAAATCGTGCCATTGTTTCTTCTTAAGCCACCGTGACGACAACGGAGACGTCTACGGATGAAGCCGTGCGCGCGAGAAGTTTCGCAAACTGTTCCTCGTTTTGCAAAGAAATCATGACATTGAATTAAAATCAAATAATACCGGCGGTCTCTGCCAGCGAGCGCACCACCGGCGACAAAATGTCGCGGTTATTTCGTAATTTTATCGATTTACAAGACAGCATCGGCGAGCAAGAAACGCGTCGAGTAAGAACAGAATGCAAAGTTTGCTGAGTAAATCATTTGATTTTCGTCTCGTGGAGCGTATACTTACGTACATGTGAAAAGAGACAATTAATTTCGATGATGCAAATTGAAAAATTTGATCTAAACGAGTTTTAAACGAGATTGATTAATTGACTGGCGCTGTAATATAAAAAATAAATATATTCAACGTTTTTTTATTGCAAGCGATGTAATCGATGTAAGGCCTGCGATAAATTCACCCTTTTACAATAGCATACGTCGATTTAATTAACGTGAAAGTATTGAAAGATATGTTATTCAAAATGAAACAAATGTATAACAAAGTATTTTTATAAACTTGTACATCTTTATTTTATAAAATTTTATAAATGATACTCGTATTTCATGTTGCGGTCCTACGTTGTATATTCACATGCTCTAATACGCTTTCACGTAAAATTGTATTAAATACACAACCATTATTGCAGATTATTTTCTACTTAAATAATTATAAACTCATATTGTTGCGTACATAAAGCGGAGGTAGTTTAATATTTTGAAAATCGAATCGATTAAATATATTTGATTTTGCGATGATAAATATTTATCGTATTATATTAGCTTGAAATTTTGTATGTGATATAAAACACTCATATAAACATTAATTAGTGAAAATTATCGTAGCTTAATCTGATTTATTATATAAATCCCTTGAAATAATGCAAACGCTGCCGGTACATTTCCCCGCCCGAAATGTTGGGTCGCACGTGTGACGTTTGTTAGAAACGTCAAGTTACACGAGTAGACATCTGCCCTCCAACTCTTTGGCCGAGCGCCACCGAAATTTGGGGACGTAAAATAGTAGTAGAGTGACGGTAAGTTTTCCGTGTCGCCACGGGAATTCCGCACGAGCGATACTTGCGTAGTGTACACGTGGTGTGCAAATTTCTCGGGAAATCGTACATCTGATGATTGAACTATCGCGTAAAAACGTCTGAGAGGCAAGCAATAACGCGGACTCGTTGAATCAAATTTCAAGCGTTTAGGCAAAACGATAAATTTTTGCCTGCTCGCACGGAAGTACATGGAAAACTCTGTTTCCTCCTGTTCATCGAAAAATGCATTCAGCGTCCCGGTAGAAACCGGGCCTTATGAATTTTACGCGTGTGAAAGGCAACGTAGCGGATATATTCTATCTCCAGGCTGTTTGCGAACTTTTAATTAACGTACCTGCAAAAAGTTCATTTTCTTCAAATAGAAACCGACTAGCGTACATACAAAGCGTATACCACAAGCGGCACAAAGTTTCCTGTATTTGCATATGGAATTCAAATTTAATCTCAAAATTGCGAAGATTGTAATGTATAATATAATAGAATGATAAAAGATTAAAAGGGAGATTAAAAAATTCAAATTAAAACTATTAGTAATTTTAGTCATAGTATTAATTTCGATTGCAGTGGTTCGATTTTGGTTAATTATTCATATTTTTATGTTTTAGGTAAATGTGTTCGTAGTAACGTCAGGCCCTATTCACCACATAATTTGTGCGGCAGCGATTGTGTGAGGAGCCACCGAGAGGCCGTGGCGGAGGGCTTCCGAGATGAGCTATGAGTCTGGGCTGCCTGGTAGCCTCTATCTTTGTTCTTCAGCTGCTTCAGCTGCCATCGGTGCTCGACGCGCTGCCTTCGGTCGTCAAAATCGGTGAGTTCGCATTTCACTATGTCGCGGAATAATTTTAGTAATAAACGTGCACTCTTTTGCGAATAATAAAACACGCTCTTCACCGAAATTGATGTTTTTTTTTTATGATATCTACTTTTGAAGAAATTAAAAGCTTAAAAAATGAACGATGTCTCTTCTAACGTAAACATGTTTGTGCAGCTTTACACGCGCGTTGATTTTATCTGGATATAATAAAATAAAATGCTGCAATATTTTTTCACTGCAACATCACAAATGCACTAAGTGATTAATGTCAGCCGTGTGTACTGGAAAATATACGCCGCTAAACCTGAATTTAAATTTCACTGCAAAAATGAAGCTAAATTTTAATTTTAAATTATCCTGAATATACAGATACGTGGTTTCCTTTGGTAATTACGAGGGAAAAAAGCCAAAAACATTTTGTTCACGCGTTTCGATTGCATCTCGAATTGCGATCAAGAATTATTCGTTCGCCGTTTGCATCGATCCGACGTTATATCAAAACTGTAATATCATTTCTTACTTCTTTTTACGATTGAATCAGTTTATATCAAGCGAGGAAAAGTTTGTCAAGTACGGGTCGGGTCTAGACGCGCGGGTTGATATCTTTTCCTGACACTTTCCAAAGCTTGTCCTTTTCCCCTTGCAAGTTGCTCCCCCGAAAACTTTGGCGTGACCTAAGAGCCGCTTCTCAAATCAAACTTTTCTAGAAGTTGCCCCTGGGCTACGTTTGTCGGCAATGTCTCCAGCAATAATTATTGCACTCAAGGCACGTGTGGATCTTGATACCCTCTCAGCTCCCAGTGATTTCATCTACTTTGTTTGCGCTCCTTCTTCTTTCTTCTCTTTCCTCCCTCGCCTCCTCGTATCTCAACCAAAAAGACATTTTTATAAGTATTATCTGTCGCGAAGAAAGAAGTCGTATACTTATGAGGGAGTTATATTTCCGACACATTCATAAATGACACATTTTGTAAGAAAAGATTTATATTAGATAAGAAAGGAAAATACAATTATACAATTCTATTACAGCATCGTTAATAATTCTTTTTATATGATACTTATAATTATAACAGACGCATATACAAATGTGCATACACAATATTATTATGCATTATTAATTTAAATTCATCAAATTAAATTCATCAAACTTGATATATATTGTATTTTATTTCTGTGAAATTAAATATTTTGAACAATTAAAAAATCCACGTTTATTTCGAATAAAATTAAAGAGTAAAATGCATGATTTCTTTTTCGGCTTATCGAATTATGTTATCGCGTTTATAGATAATTTGCGAAATTCAATCACGTAACGTAATACCGGATGCAGTAAGTGGCACTACTGGAGGCTTTCTTGTAACCGTAGCGTTATAATAGAGATACGTCAGCTACTTAGCACATCAGATTACAGACTCATAATGCTCGAACATCCGTTATCGTGTTACTAATGAGAGTCCATTGAGTTACTCGTTGAGCCTCTTGAGCTACTAATATTTGGTTTATAATATCTTCGTCCGATATTTCTTATTAGAGATATACGATTCAAGATTCTCGGTACGTACATTATTATACAACGTTAGAATTTAGCTATTTATACAAAACAGTAAAAGATTAAATTTTTTAAGAATACGTAAACCAAAACGGTTATATCGTCTGTAATTTCTATTTGCTTGCTGTTATTTATTACGTGAATGCATACTGTGGCATTTGTATCATTTTAATAGTGGAGAAATAGGAAATTTGATACCTAAATTATTGAAACGTTAACAATCCGATATAACTTGTGTGATTGAGTTTTCCGAAAACCTGTACCTTAATTATGCGTTTAATAATTAATAATTATAATTATTTGAAATTATATCTCTACATTACATTGAAACAACATTGCAGAACGTTTAATCAACTTTCGTGAATGTTTAATCAATTTTAGTGAAAATAGTGATTAATAATTGAATTCCGTTTAAAATATTGCTAATAAAAGCAGGGAATAAGAAAATATCTGATATTATGAAAGAATTATTAAAGAATAAAATTGACAAATTGTACCTATTGGTATCATTTCCTAAACAATGACATATTGCTGTGAAATAATTGTTAGATTCCTGGCCTGAAATCCCCACGGATTGTGAGCAGTAATGAATTTCGTGTATTTAGTACAGTTGCTGTTAATTAATGCGTCTGGTATAAGCGGTCGCCACCGAGCAGTTGAATTTGCTGTTAAATATGGATGACCGGTGCAAATGATTGGTATGATTCTACGGATAGTACACGTGCATGTGATTAAAGAATACCGTGGTGGGAAGATCATAATTAGTGACGATTGTTCGATAGTAAAAAAAAAAAGATATTGCTTTCAATAACTAAATCAAATATTTATTGTACTAATTACACATTTTGCTTGTTAATTTTACAACTTTAATTTTATCATGAGTTCTCGTCAATTTTTAAAATTTTTTCAAAAAGATTGACTTTCGCGGTAATCCGATTAAAAAAATGTTAATATCTGACTGCAGGAAGACAAACGAAGTTCTGGTAATGGTTTCGCCATACTCCTCCTGTTTTCGCGATAAAACGGTTAAATTCTCTCTCGAGTAAGCCGACAGGCCTGAGGAATTTACGTAGACAACACGTACATAACCGCGCGGCGGTGTATCGCCCTGAAACGCGATATTTGTCTCGCGTCGTAACCTCTTGTTCCGCCTTTTCATTGAAATTGGATTTCTCGCCGTGAATACCCCCGAGGCGCCCGCGCGCGCCGTCTTATAATACGTAGGACATTTAGACAGCGAAAACGGATACAGAGATAAAGAGATCATACGGATGTACCTCGCAAAGTAATGACGAAGGTGAGATAATGTACCCCTTCCATTTTAATTCTAATTCAAACGACTCTCTCTCTCTCTCTCTCTCTTTCTCTCTGTCTCTTATCGTTGCAATTGAGAGAATCCATTCGTTTCTTACAATAATATTATCTCAACAAATGAGATTCCTGACTACAAAAATAATTAGAGATATGTAGGAAGATACATGTGATGTCGTGGACGAAGTTTTCTCACTAGCTGACATGATGTACGTATTTTCGCGTGTCTGAGATAAGAAAAGTAAATGTCATTCTAGAATCTAAAATTTAATTTTTATTTAATTTTAAGTAAACTTTAACTAAGTTTTATATAGGATCTTATATATATGGATATTAATTATAAAAAAAATTTTAATGTCAATTATTCTAAATCTGCAACAAATGATGCTTCTTCTTCATGTATTCGATTAGGAAGAGCCGACCCTTTTCATGGAGTCACGCGCGAAAGATGATTTACTAAGTTTTGGGACGCTATGACAAAGTATTTCGTAAATGAATGCGGGACAATATCCTACTTTTCCATAGAACTCTTAAGTAATAAATGGCGGAGATGATAATTAATTGTCATCGGGAAGTTTCCATGGATCGTGCTTTGCTGCCCCGCCTAATCAACGTCCGTTAATTTGATGGATAAATAAGGGTAGGGAATCTTGTTGAAAGGTTTATCACGATAAATCGTTCTGGCGGACGTCCTTTACTCTTCAGCGCATCTAATTGACAAAGGACACCGCCAACGTCTAAATGATGCTTGAATAAATCGGTTTCGCTGATTAATTAACGTCGCGCAAATTAAATAGCCCGCAATTTTTCGATGATAACGCAAATGCATATTGAATATTGTTTACAGAATAGATTGTTTGTACACTTAAAAGCTTGTTGTTTAAATGTTTCAGCGTTTGTTACTCTAATTTAATTAAAATAGAGTTTCCGATTGGTCCGTCGTGCCGTATGTTTTCATTTCATTTCGACAGTTTCTCAAAATTGTTATAAAATAGAACAATTAATAGCACAATTAATTTTAAGCTATTTTCTTGTTTAACTTCGGCTTTTGCGTGAGAAATTATAGCAAACTTTTTATTCTACAATTTTACGTGGGAAATGTAAAGTTATATCTAATAACGCATATAATTGAGACAATTAGAGAAATATTGGAAAATTATTTTAAAACAACTAATGAATTAATTCATTAGTTCAATTGTTTCAATTGTTTCAACATCATAAAGAAACTTTGCAAATTTGAATAAAATATTGATGAGTCGTGTTTGATGTATTCTCTATTTAACTGTGATCATTGACATAATTCCGTGGAGCTTGCGATACGGAGATTCCTTACTCGCGGACCTATTTTATACAATGAAGTGGCGAGTCGAAGGAACATTGCGAGTCGCGCACTCCGTCGCGAAATCGATCGGGCCACCGCCGCCGGCGCGAAATAGGAATGAAAAAGGGCCGTGCGGAAATGCAGGAAATTCACTGGTTAATCGTCCGTATTCATTCTTTCGGTAAATCTTCCGGGTACAAGTCTAGCCTCCCTTTTAAAAGGAAACGCCGTCGAGTCGGATGGGAGACTCGAAGCCGTTCGTGCATGCACACCATTCATCTGCGATGCGAGTCTCATCCGTGATGTGATCGTAACATGAAAAGAAGCTCTTTATAACGCGACTTACATTTCTGGCGGTACTTCGAAACCGCTATTATTTAATAATCGGCTTATTAAAACGACGTCTCCGCGGATGAGGCTCATACCTAAGACATCTTTTCATAATTAACTGGCTATATTATAACATTACTATATAGACGGCTCGCTGTTGCTTTCATTCCTTTCAAGCCATCGGTGAATAAAAAATATGGTGAAATATAAAAGGATGAAAGTATTTCATAATCGCGGAAGCGGAAATGCAAACGCGTGACATAATTTATCTTTTGCGTCTCCTGGTATTCTGTACGATAGCAGGATACTACACGTCCACGCATGCTTGACTTCATCCGTTCCACATCCCATATTCATCAAATCTCTGAAGCATTTCCGCAACAATATCGTATCAAGGACGTTCCGGGATATCGCGTTTGTCACGCGAGGTGGATGCCTCGGAAAATCCGGCTTTTCTCGCGGGCTTCCTCCTTCCTTTCCCTGTCAACGGCGAGTGACGAAAGAAGTGAGTGAATAAATGGAGCCGAGTAACTTCCACAACAAAGGGAACTCCCGACCGTTCTTTCGTTCCTCTTGCCTCTTTCCTCCATCGTAAATCTTGAGAGTCTCGAGCATTTTTTGTCCCTCCCACTTGTGAACATCTCGCTAGTCCATAATTTCGTCATTCTCCCGATTATTTTACCGCGCGCGAAAGATTTCAGCTACATCTCATTTTACCATCGGCGGTATAATGAGAAAATCCCGCGAGGGGAAAACCCTCGATAAAACTACGTAAATTGTATTAGCCAACTTCATTTGCGGCTTGAATGAACGCGCTACCCCACATCCTTTGATTAATTGCGAGATTAAAGCTCTAAACTTTTCTTAAGCATCGATTCTCTGTTTTAACACTTATAGGATGTAACATAGTGGATTAACAACATTAGCGTCGATTCTTGCATTTTGAGCTCAAGAAAGCGTAAATTATTACAAAATGTAGATTGAATGTTGCAAAGCTCATTATACCTATCAATTTTCTATTAAATAATTATTGATTTTACAACAAGCACGTTGTAAAAAGTGCAAAAAGTATTAATTAAATTTTTATATTGATTAAGTGGACAGTCCAATGTATTTACGCGCACTTTATTCCTGATGCAATTTAAATGTCTATCTCTTTTTAAACATCCGCCTTTCTATTTCTGATTGAACCGCTACACATACCGGCGTTTGCTATATCTCCGGTGAAAAGTGAGGTCGGCTACCCCCGAATGATTGTACATGCTGTAGGAAATCAGACTACAGTGGTAACGCAATAAAAGATCCGAGAGAGTGGAAGCATATACACGTCGTGAAAGAGAAGGAGGGAAAGAAAACAAATAGGGAAAAAGAAAGTAACGTGAGGAAAGCGAGTAAAAGAGTGAGGGGCGAGCGGAGCAAAGAGGGGGCGGGGGATAGATACGACTTCGTGGCGCCGACGGATATCAGTATCTCGAGAGCTTTCCTAGATCTTGCAGCTTTTATCTCGCGCACTCTCTCTTTCTCTCTATCTTGGTATCATCAGCGTGATATCTTCACTGCAACTTAGCAACGCGTTACGTACTCGTTTAGTTTGCATATTTCATCGCAGTTACGAAAGTTAGGCGTCGAATTAATTGCCGACCGCTGGAATTCGAGCACGCAAGAGGAAATCTTTAATGCTCGTCTGCCGAATTCAGTTAGCTTGCTGTTATTAGAATAATTTACGCGGCAAGTTAATCGCACATTTATTCCACAATATCGCGGGCTATGCAAAACGATTTAAATTCGTATATCTATGTAAAAATACCGTTCTACTTTAAGAATCTTTCTCTTTGAATTCTCCTTTCAAAGATGAGAAAAATTCTATTAGGACTAAACTTTAATTAAATATTTAAACATTTTGAAAATTCCTATTAAAAAAATATTAATAAAATTATTTTAAAAGAATATAAATAAAAGTGTTTTTAAAAAATTTAATAAAAGGGTGATATAAGCGTAAAATGTTTTTAGTTAAAAATATTATTTAATTAGTGTCACTTAGGTGAAAACTGACACAATGATGAATTTTTATGTTGAAATTTACCATTGCCTATATTACACGCATATTCAATTTATCCTTAAAATTTTTCCAAATAAATTTTAATTTTATTGTTGTAGTTTTATTTATTCAGAAAAACAATTTTGCATGTGACATAATTTTTATAATGACTCTTAATGACGTTTGAAATGAAAACTCGGAAATTCCAAATCACTGTTACTCTAAATTTTAGTCGACCAATTTTACCTTATTGAACTGAATAGTACGGAACTCAATTAAATTATATTAAATTTGAATTTAGCAAACTTACATCTACGAGGATATTTGCCGATCGAAGTGCACGCTGGAAGGATCTGAAAAACCATGGAAATCGCTCAGCAAATCGTGAGAGAGTCGCAACGAGTCGTCCATTTCGGGGTAGCACCGAAAACGGTTGTCGAAAGGGATAGGGCGTCGTAAACAGAGGAATGCTCTTAATAATTTCACGATAGTTCGGCAAACGGGGAGATTCTCCCCAGTCCCCTCCCCCTCGCTCATGTATTTTCCCTGAGATTTTCCCCACGTAGCCTCGATCACCTCTCAATTCCTTCCTCCACTCGGCCTGGACCCCGCGGTACTACTTTCTTTTCCACAGCCTCTTAAACTCCGAGATTGAAACGCCCGTTTCCGAATCGCGACGACTGCCTGCAAACTTCCGAGACACTCATAACTCATAAGTATTTGCTCTCTCTCCCCGATTTATCCGTTTTCCTCGCGTGCCTCCCGCCGTCGGACATCTCCCTTTTTCGTCGTGTACGTATCAGGATACCGGCAAACATGAACATGTTATTTCGGGTATCTAAATTAGGGTAAACCCGGTATATACGCCGCACCTATTAAAAACTTAATTTATCAGGTATATTTTGCTATACTCTATCCTTTACTAATCCTCTACACTTATGTATCACAAAATAACC
>NW_012026927.1:42963-96912 GCF_000956235.1 Wasmannia auropunctata
ACAACACAATACTAATATAACGTAAAGGCATGTAACAGAGTGGTTGCAAGAAAATTAGTTTCACTTCTTCTATTTTTTCTGACTGCTGCGGCGTAAATCCTCGCGCGGCGTATATACCGGGTTTACCTTAGTCTGTCAGTGTTAAAGGTAGATAATGAATACGCGCTCGCGGCTCCCGTTTTGATATGTAAAAGGAACATCAGTTAAATGAAACCCCGGCCGATGTAATCAGAGCGCTGACTTAGTGCGCTGATTCAAGTTTGTTAAGTATATTTACATTCGAAGCGAGTGTAAATATAGCTGGTGAAACGGGAACACACATGTTTCTTCGCTTTTTTACAAAATTATTCGTAGCTCTTGAGGTTTCCCTCTAAAAACAAACGTGTCTGGCTGTATTTGCGCATACATATTTATGCAAACGTCGATAATTTGCCGATGCGCTCTCGCAGCTGCAATAACGCCGGTTCATCTCGACTGATTTGCGAACTGCTTTATCAAAGAAAAATTAATCTCCGGAAAGTCGGTAATATTTGTAAGTTTCTGACTGAACGTGCCGTAATCAAATAAGTTCCCGTTCGTTTTTTTTTTTCTGAATGAACCTCGCGTTCCAGACATTTGAATTCAATCGTTAGTCACTGGCAAAGTTTCTCTTTTAGTAAAATTTGAAAGAATTAAAATTGCTGCGCGTTGCTCTTCGATTTGATAGGGATGGCAAGTTGATCACATTGATAGCATTTAATACTTTTATTATCGAAACAGCAGAAATATCGAATTTATTTTCAGGTGCGATTTCTATATTTTATAATATTAGTAATATTTGTTACACTATTGAAAATTTTTATCTTTCCATCGGATGCTTTACGTAATGTTCTATTTCCCTGCTTTTCCTAGATAAGGAAAATAGACTGTCGCAAGTAACGTTGCTGACGATGCCAGACATTTCCGTAAACAGGTAGAGGAATCGATAAAGATACGCTAAATTTGTCCCATGTTCTGATTTTCTCTAGTTTTACGTAACATTTTCACACGTGAACGGATCGCTAGCATACGTTATATTTTAGATAACATCTTTCGAGTCATGAATATATTTTACACGTTTTTGAAGTCATTTATTACATTTTATATGTAATATACTTTTTTATAAAAAATAATGGTTAAAGTACATTTTTAAATCATCATTGATTATTTGACTCTGAAGAAAGATAATTGTTAGGGCAGAGTCGATTATAATTTTTTAAATTTATTTTCTTATTTCAATACACACTTGTATATTTGCATAAAGTGTGCAATAATAACAAGTTAATCGAAATCTGCAAATTAATTAAACGAAAGAAACAGCAACATGCTGATATAAGAAAAAAAATGTAATACTAATGATATAAAATGTGAAAAAAGATAGACAACTCGCACGTAAGTGGATTGCAAGGTAGCTTGCGAATGCATCCCCAAAGTATTCGAGAATTGCGCGCGTTTTCAGTCTCCCCAAGGTACCAGCCAAACGAAATATTTGTCGATGCGCCAGGGAGTAGCGAAAGGAGAATCTGCCGAAACTCGTTTTTCAAGCATAATCGGGTCAGGAATAAATCGAATCAATAGCGCATGCATACGTAGGACGATTTTAGAGAATACAGAAATAGTAACAAAACTGGAAGGGGGAAAAACATTTTATACATAATCCGGTCAGTCTTGAAATATTTTTTGCCAATTTTTGTATCTCTTATCTCTAATTTTTCTCAAAATTGTGCGGACATAAAATTTGAAGAGAATAACATCGTTATATTGTACAAAATTTTCTCTTCTTGTAAATACTTTATCTAACTTTGTATTACTACAAAAAGTAATAGATTTTAATTAATGCTTTCCACGTACCTACGTATACATTGTTATTATTTTTTCATATAACAGCGAATTCCACGTGACAAATATTCTTGCAAGTATCAAGTAGCTGATATAAGCTTCTTTATAACTTGTGTAAAGTCGGCAACTTTTCTCATAGATTTTTCCAAGTTCGATCGAGATACGCAAACAAATGAATTCTTCTTGGCAGAAAAATAGTTCAGCGAACTGAAGTAATATCCTCTCTGTAACGAGGTTCGTCGCAACCGGAAAGTCAATAATAAAATATTTGACTCTTGGAAACGTCTGGCCCTTGATAATCTTAACGATATCAAACCCTATTTCAGGTCGGCTGAATTTGTGTAAATTTGTGCTATGACAGACGTGTTTCCGTAATGTTTCCTTGATTTATCGAGTCGAAATGGATCGGATCATTTCCCTTGTGTATTCTTAACCCTCGACTATCTTGACATGAATAGAGCAGTTAAGATGTTCTGTCAGATACCGCTGACCTCCCGTCGATCATAACATCATCTAACGATGGTCTGACTGATGGATTAGGGCCATTAGTATTGTGGATATTATATATACAATATATATATATATATATATATATATATATATATATATATATGAGTGTCTAGACCTTACATTAGATCATCATGCTCTGCACAATTACGCGTTTGAAGGGTCAATCACTATTAAAAAAAATGTACAGTGATTGCCAATTATGGCAATACAATACACTTTATTGCTATTATTGCTATATTGTATTGCTTTCGTATTGTCAGTAATATTACCATCTATTATCTCATGTACCATCTATTGCACAATATTGCCAAGTATTGCTAATGTATTGATAGCGTATTGCTAGTATTGTATTGCCGCAATACTAGCAATATATTCCCAAAGAAATGTACACTGATAATGGTTGATTCCTCGGTTACGTTATTGCCACGTGAAAACACGTATTATATTATTTATTTAATGACAGTTGACACACATTAACAGAAAAATTAAAGTAAATTTAAATTAATAAAAATTAAACAATTTTTAAATTTATAAAGATATTATCGCATATCTAACTGATTAAAATTTATAATTCGTGTTTATAAATTTTCTGTGTATTTAATAATTGTAGTTAATACACTCTTGTATAAAATTCGCTATTTTATACGTTTACGTGTTTACCTTTATCAGTATTCGCGACGTAACAAAGTTGCAATTGTATTGCAGTAGGAGCCAAACGCGACTGGAATCCCATCTAAAATACAACCTGTCGGCTTACTCTCGATCGGCCATAGTATTTTTTAGCGTGTCCAAACGTTATCCTTCCGCGTAGAAAAAAAGCTGCATCCGCGCACTGACGGGCGGTGCTACAATTATTTCACATGTTGAAAAATTCAAAATTTATTTTGGAAAATTTAGTTGAGAACACATTGAAAATTGGGAGAAATTATATTTTTTTCAAAAAAAACCTGATATATTTAATATATCTGAATTTTATCCGTGCAAAAATAACGTCGCCACGTACAGATACGATAAAATAACGAAATAATGACGAAAGTACACAGGTAAATACACTTTACAAAACAATCAATATAACGTTTTGCAAATTGTTCGTCATTAAACGTATGTAGTACAGTAATAACATTACCTATTATGGCGTCTATAAATGGCATCATATAATTGCGGTGTAACAGCGCGAGAAACAGAAACTAGATGTCATGCACGGAGTGGGTTTTATCAAAACGTTTTGAGCACTGGCCGCGCGCATTTAGTGAGCCAGTTTTGGTACGATAAAGCCTCGTTTTACCCATTCGTCTGTGCACGCTGTAACAAACTGGCGGGGGCAATGATGGAGTGCCGTCGGGGGTGTAATGAGAGCTATACACGAGGGTCATAATGCGATTACACCCGGGGCTTCAGCCAACTACCCCTGAATCCGTCAGATTTCCAGCTAACGCTTCGCCTATAGACTAAGTACTCTCATATACCTATTCTCCGAGTTGTTCTGAAGAATCGTCAGTCAGAGAAAATTTGTTCGCTTCTAATACCGCTACGTGCTTACGGATGATGTAA
Organism: Wasmannia auropunctata; assembly: GCF_000956235.1. Taxonomy (NCBI): domain Eukaryota; kingdom Metazoa; phylum Arthropoda; class Insecta; order Hymenoptera; family Formicidae; genus Wasmannia; species Wasmannia auropunctata. The sequence continues at coordinate 46,882 of NW_012026927.1, forward strand.
TTTTATGTTATACGCGAACATTCATACGCATTTGCAAAATATAAGAGACACAAATGGACCTGAACGCCGGAAGTTGAAACTTTCTTCGAAAAGCAACAGTATGAATTGCTTATAGATCGAGGACGGAATTGGAAGTGAGGCAAATCCCTGAAAACAGACAATTTTCTTAATGCCTCTTTTTAACTTTTATTCTTTCCCATTTGCGTTCTACGCGATATATACAGACGGCTTGGAAAAAGCATGAGTCTACGTTTCCATTTGGGGGACAATATTCTTTTAGTCAATAAGTAATCGCGCGTCTGCATCACTTGGAATCCTTTCTCTGACAGTAATGCTGTTGCTCTTAAAATATTGAATGAATAGCAATATTTCAAATGGATATTTTTAGGCTTTGGATGTTAAAATGCAACACTTTTATCCGTCCAGTTTTTTATCTCTTCATCCTCGAATGACTTTGATAATTCTACTGTAGTTTTAACTGTCTGTGTCTATACCGGACTATATGTTTTTAAGACAAATGGCATTCAGATAACGCGAAGCATTGTAATAAAAGAGACGCGAATTTTTATTTTCTTCGAATGATACGTGACAGTTCAAGAAAATGCGTATGTGACGATGTATGGCAGCCTTAAATTGTATCGCTGTCCGCACGTAGAACCCGACCGACTCCCGCTTAAAAGAATACTAGGAAATAGTAAATATTTTTCGAGGAAGAGAGACATATCGTTCTTGGTAGATGCTGTTGGAACTGTTCCAATCGCAAAGTTCGAACGTTGACTTACGGACGTCTCCTCGAGTCGGGTTATATCATTATAGATGAAAGTCGATCGCTATTCTATCTCTTTTGTTGTTCTTATATTCTTGCTTTTCTTTATTACCGAAAGCCCCGAAAGCCGACAGCTCTTTGTTCTATTTTTTTTACTATTTGATGTTTTATAATATAATAATTAGTTTTTAATAAACTGGATACATCCGCGTTTAACAAAATAATCTACGTGGTGTTAAATGTACGCGACGCACTATAAACGACAATATTAATTCTTTGGCGTTACAACTGTCAGTGAATGAGAAGCTCAAATACACTGATAATATCAAGTAAACATCCATCATTTCTACGGAGATGAATCCATTAATATGGAATTGTAGCCATTGTTATTTGAGATAACTACCAACTCTCGAGGCGAGACAACGCTGACAAGACTATTTGTGCATTAAGTGAAATCACAAACCTACATTGTTCGGAATCAATATATGAATTAATACAATACGAGCAATATTTGAACTTTTTCATCGCTTTCAGAAACCTTTCCATTATCGTCACTGTATGAATTACATTTTTGCTAGGCGAAAACGTATATCGCTTAAAATTTGACATTTTTCTCGAAATTACTTTCGTTCCTGCGAATGTGACATGTGATTCTTTGCGAAAAAAGGGAAATTCTCCTGAATGGACGACATGCAGCAAATGTGCATATCTTCAAGCAATTTTACGTGACATTATGATGATCCTTCAGCCTTCGCGATATTCGTTTCGTCTTAGTCACTTTCCATCATTTTTATTACGAAGAATATTCGTATAGAAATTGTTTCGAAATTTTTTATTTTTTAATTAATTAGTAAAACACACACACAAACACACACACACACACACAATACACACAATATCTTTCGCGTTATGAAATTAAATGTGATTCTTGCAAGACGTCCGTAGTAAACTATACGCATTGAATCTTTCGTATGAATAAAACAAAATGGGAATTAGGGGCGGGAATTCGTACGGCTAATTGCTAAATTCTATCTTCTTGATAAATATACATACATAAATTCAGCTGTTGGTAAATCAATTTTATTAGCGTTTCTCAAATGCTATTTGCTCTCTCCCAAAGCGTTATATCGTCCGAAGACGTTATTATCCGGGGTTACTTCGTATACATCATGCATCGACGAAGTTTACACTTGCGCGCGAGACCGCATTAATCCAGTACCAGGCGCATATTGCATTATTCAACGCTACATTCGTCCCTCCAGTTCGAAAGTGTGTCCGTCGCGTTAGTTGCCAGCGCGATGCGTTCGATGCCATCGACAATAGTTTCTGACTATTGAGTCGCAGTCCAAACTGCAGAATTATTCATCGAGTATTTGTTTCGTGAATTGTCTACCGGAACGACATAATCCATAAAGTTTTAATTGACATCGCGTTTAACTACATTTCTGAATTTATGAATGATATTTATAAAATTTAAATATACTTAAATATAATTAATAAATATGTTTTTTTAATTTTTAGAATGTCATGATCTTTTTGTTTTATTACGACGTTACGTCGTTGATTAAAAAATATTAAAAAATGACAACCATGACGATGATATTATTGATAATCGATCAAAGCGCCGTAAGGCTTATGAGTAAAAAAAAGTATAAGACACAGGCGTGCTAGACGAGATATTTATTAACTTTCATGAAAGTCTGATCTTTCACGCTAGGATACTGCACACAGCCCGACATTATTCTTTTCATGTATGATCGATTAATATTCTTTCTCACTTTACCTGGAAAGGGATATTGAAAATGCTAATATACGGATAAGAATTGATTTAAGATTATTATAGATATATTCTTTTTTCGCAATTATTTTGGCTTTGGCAACAAAGATAATTTATAATATACAAAATATAAAAATAAAATAGTATACACTAGAGAATTGTTTATTAAATTTTTTTTCGGTGAAATACGCGATAAATATTTTAAATAATTATAAACTTACTTTTAATATGTTGATGCTTAAAGCTTCATAGTAAAAGAGACACCTTAATAGCGTTTGGTATACATAATTATTTTTCTTAAAAAAAAGTCTGGAGCGCGTTGAAAAACGAAGAAATCGATCATAATTCCGCTTCTCAGAAGGACCGTTCTATGGTATGAAAGGAGGAAGGTCTCCCCATAAATGAATTACGGCAATCGGTTGTCATCGTGAAGACCTCGTAGCGGGAACGCCGATTGTCGACCATTAATTCAAATACCTCGCTTTCTGCTCCTCCATTAAACTGTTCGTTCGACTTTTCCTGCATTTTACTAAATTAACTCGTTGACACTCCGACTTCTTTCCGTTCCTCTTTCTTCTAAATTTTTTCTGTCAAACCGACGAAATGTCTCTATTATGAGGTTCCTCTTTTCGTTTAAAATTTGCGACAGTCACAATTTTGCTTAATCTGCAGAGACCGTACCTCTTTAAAATTAACAAAAAATTTATATTCCGGATGACATACGACGATTAGTGTGCTATTATACAGAAATGCTTCTATGTAATATAATTCTTCTACTTTTACGAGATAAAAGTCTGTTTTCTTCTCTATATATTTGTGAGAAGATTTTCTTACTCTTGACTTATCAACATAGACAATATCGTTTGAATCTCAACGTTCCAACGTTCAGATTCGATTTATTTTAGTTCCACCACAAAGTATCCTTGCAGGCAGTTTCTTTTAGGTGCGAGCTCGCTCGTGCTGGGTACAACAGATTGGAACTTACAAAACCCTGATTCCGTATTCATGGGAAGCATGAGGATTCTCTCAATCTCGACGTGGACTCAGGTTTCGGAATAACACTCGCCGGAAGACCTCGGGCTTGTTCGACGAGCAACTCGAGAGCCGATAGAATTTGGAAGATACACCGCCACGGTTATTGGAATGCTATTTGAAATTGTCTTGCCGTAGTATTATTATTCTAATATTATTCGAAAAATGTACTGCGGTAAGACAGATCATTTGAGCTACATTATGGTTTTCTTATTGTTGTAAAACGTTAGATATTGCGAGAAATAGAACCATGATTATTCTATTGAATGTTCTATTTCCTAAGTAGATGTAGCAGTCGTTTAAGCTCCCTTTGTTATCTAATAGCTCGATCACGAACTCGAGTTCTCACGTAAGTTCTCGCTAAATTTCATACAATTATAACTTCTACGTGTTGGTACAACGATGAAATTAGAACACAGCAATTCTAATCGTATTGTACAAACAAAATAATATTTTTAGTTAATTATTGATTAAATTTAAAAAACTATTAATATTTTTAATTAAATCCGTTTTTGTAGTTACGAATGATATAAGACAATATTTAATATACGAATGTCATGAATACAGAATCAGGGGATTGTGTTAAACTGTATGATCGATGCGTTGGATTATTGTTATTTTTTCTACGCGGCGAAAATCTGTTTAATCGGTTTTACAGTTGGATCGTATAGTCTAATCGACGGAAAAGTTATACCAATGAGGAAATTTCACGCGGGATCGCAGATCGGGATCTATTCCAATTTGCGTAAATGTTCGATAAGTTCGGTATGTTCTACGGTATGTCTTTGCGTGTAGTCTGATCGATCGCGCCAGAAATTGCATTAGTGAAACAGCGCCTCTCAAAGTGTGGTTCTGTGGATTACCGCAAGCCCACGCGGAAGCTCCACCGCGAGTGAATCGTCAGACACGACCACCAACAGCATAATTCGCGGATAACTACATTTGGTCAACGTTTCTTTTACGTTCTGTTCGAGCGAGCGTTCAATTCTACTCCGAAACTATCGAGCTTGTAAGCCACTAAATTACAGTAACGTGCAACGTTATTTCATTACCTAATACGTCTGTAATTAACATTTACGCATAAAGAGTGTTTTCGACGCGATAATAACAATTTATCGCAAAATTTGTGATAAAATAAAGGATACTATCGAATCGTATTCTTCTCTCTGCAATCAAATTTTGCGCAAATCTCCAAATCTTACATCTTACAAAATGACTGCACGGAAAGAACGAAAGGTTTTGTTGAAAGGTCTAAAAATTTTGCTGAATACAGATCTGAAAATAATTTTTGTTCAATAATCAAAATAATTTGTTGGAAATTTACAAATGATAGGCATTGCTATAAAATGTTTTGATATTCTAGTAATCATTTTGACTTTCCAACAAAATTATTTTAACTGTTAAACAAAAATTATTTTCTGATCTGGATTCAGCAAAATTATTCTTTCCGTGTGGACTTCACTCAGGTTCCATTTAGATTAAGGATTTATTATAGAAATGATCGAACCCTGTACGTGTGGCAGAGAGAAATTTCCGGCTTGTTCTCTATTAACAACAAACTCGAGCGTCGCAAAAACAGATCGTGCATTTAATGGTGCACCGGCGTTGTTAAATTCGCTCACACCCGATTTTCTCGTGTGCGTGACGGAGTGGCTGCTGCTGCAAACGCACTTTGACTCGAAACTGCGCGGCATACTAACGAGACCAATTTCGAGTAGCACGTACACACACCGGCGGCTATGCGCGACTCTCTCCCCTCCCCCTCCCCCGTGTGCGCATCAGTATGTAAGGGGGCCCACTGCCACGTTCTTCCGGGGATCGAGGGGGTGAGTTTCCGCTAATGAGAGACATTAGTTTAATAACTCGTTAGTCGAGAATTAGAGATAGCGGCCTCGAGCGTGTACCGCGCGCGGTAAATCTCTACATCTATCAACACCAACGTAGTTTTAATCGGCTTTCACGCTGGAATAGGTCATTAATGAACATGCGATGACACCAAATCACATCAAAACACCATTCCATAAACTCGGTTTTGTCAATTCTTTTCTTTTTTTAATGATTCCCGATTGGGGAGGACGCTCGTCGCTAATGGAACGTATATTGAGTTTAATAGCATGGCCGTTTCTGCATAGCGAGCGCATTATATCCACACGAAAAGAACAATTTTACTGAATCCAGGTCTGAAAATAATTTTTGTTCAATAATCAAAATAATTTTGTGCGAAAGTCCAAATGATTGCTAGAATATCAAAATCAGTTTTAACATTCCAACAAATTATTTTGATGATTTAACAAAAAATTATTTTTAGATCTGTATTTAGCAAAATTTTTAGACCTTTCAACAAAATCGTTCTGCAGCTTTTTAGTAAATCAAAGTAAATTGTAAAAGCGGATAGAACTTCGGTTGCAGGTAGAACCGAGCGTTAAATTTGTTCCTGAAATAGAACTCTATCGAGATCGTCTTGACTTTTCTCACGACTTAGCGTTTTACCCTTATTGCTCGAGGGGAAAAAAAAAGTACAGATCGTTAACGTCGTACGCAGGACTGTCTGAGATGTACCGTTAATGGTTACGATTCCAAACCGGCTCTTGGATAAACCGCGATCTCGGTCGCAAACTAGGCGTATCGACTTTGCACGAGGGCAAGAGGAAATCCGCCCTAGAAACCACTTGGCAGTAACTCACACCGTTACGGTTTCGATCGAATCAAATTAGGGTTACGTAATTCATTCAAAAGCGAGTTTGACGATATAAACTGTTTCTCTAGAACCGTTTTCAGATTTGCTTTATATTTTAGCTTCTCTGATACAATTTTATAAATTGACAATAATATGTAAGTTAATATATTATTGTATCAAAAAATATTTTATTACTTAAAATACATACTTTTAATATTATTGAAAATATTAAGTATATTATGGATTTGCACATTATTGCCTGTTAAATTGTATTCTATAACGTGTTTTTATTACGTTACATAAAATTGTTGGAAATTGCGATATGCATACTATATTATTTTTCAATTAACGGCAATAATGTTAAAACGAATATTAATGAAAAATTCCGCTCAAACATTTCTTTTCGCTCTGTCGTCTCTCTATTGCTTCATTGCATAATTATTATTATTAATTATTAAATCTCACGAAGAGTTTCTTGCCTTACTCATCAACCCCTTGGTTGCAGCAATCCCCGATTTGCCGAAGTTCCCGAAAGAGTTCTCGCAGCTTGTATAATCCGTCGCGTCGGTCAAATGGAAAAGTTTCGCGAAAAAAAATTTCACTCCACTTTTCGAGGACTATGCTCCTGATCTGTGCTCATCTTCTTATCTCGTCACCCTTCTTTTACTATCTCCGCGCTTCGTCTTACCGCCTCCCCCCTCTCCCTCTCCCGTATCCACTGCGAATCGTTTCTCAATCTGACTTCTTCGAAGTTTTTGCATTCCTGTTTCAGAAGAGAGTGACGCGCTCGCGAAGAGTGATTTTTAAAATGCTTGAAAAGATCACGGCATCGTTTCTCGCGCCTCTATCCTTTTTTTTTTTGTAAATCCTCTTCTTCATCAGCCGTCGCTTTATTCCAGACCCCTTTCCATCGTCCATGCCTTAGTCTTATCTGGATGGGAGGATCGTTTCGCCCGATGAAATTCGAGTCTCGTCCAGAGAGGAAATCCAGCGACGACGAAAGCTGTCTCTCTTTCCTCCCGGGCGGGTGGAAGGACAAAGAACGTAGGGCAATCGAAATTGAAGCTCACGATGCTAATGAAGCCGAGGTTGAGACTAAGAATGTTATATCCCCGCTGTCGCGTACAATCTCTGAATATAGAAACGTTACGTGCAATGTCATATTAAATTATTATGTGCTCTTACTTATGTATGTTATCTTACTTTCAAGGATTCTCTCGGTATCAGAGAGTTTAACATGATTATACGCTAAAATATTTTCTCTTTATTCTTATAAAAGCGACATTATATTTTACCTTTTAATTTTTTCTTATCTTTTTAAAATTATGAAATGTTTATCATTACAATTTTCATGACGCGTCATTCTATTTTATTATAAGAAGAAATCTTCTATAATTTGGGAATAATGTTATTCATGGTCGTGAAAAAAAACGGGCGCGAGAAGAGAGATTGAATTTATCGTATTATATATGAAGTAAAACAGCAAAGTTTCATCTACATGAGCAACTGATAAAAACTGAATCGAGCAACTGTTTATCGACGAGTATAAAGCTGAGAGGAGTTGCAAGCTGAATATCATACAAGCGGGTCGTGGCTATTGTGCAAACTTACTATTTATGTTCAATATCCAGTTATTGTTTCTAACCCAATAAATAATAAAATTAAGCGTGTAATTGCAGACAATAGTTAATAGAGTATCTCGTATTTTTCCTTGTGTATAGATATTGAAATTATCAGAGTACATTTTAACACTCTAATATAAATATTATCAGTAGCATAAAATATCGAAACGCTATATTCATGAGCTTGCAAGCATAAACTATACTCTCATTCATTAAACAAAGTGCCAGCAATATTGGATCTTTTATGGTCGCATATAAACTTTCTACACTCTACAGAATTTAGGAACATCCCACTCTGTATCGTTAGACGATATTGCGGCGCTTTTCACGCAATGCTTTACGACTCCCCAAGATACAAGCGTGAACGAACGAGCGTAAGCACACGTTACTCATTCGCGTAGAATGAGATGAACGCGTATAATACAAGAAATATTGGCATCGCCGAGGAAGTATTACTTTTTACGTGCCCGGCGGAGTGTACCGACGTATAATCGGGCAGCACCGTCTTTGGAGCAGCAGCGGCATTTAAAAAGCGCTCTTCCGTGCGATTCCGTCCGTATTCTCTCCCACGCGCGCGCGCGCGCGCACACAGCGCGGCAGAGTTCTAAAGTGAATTTAAACTAGCGACCCGACCGAGCGCCGGTTTTTATTAGCCGCAATTCACCGAGAATAAACACGATGAATTTCTGGATATCTCGACGCGTTTCCGTCCTCCGCGTTGTATAACTTTACCGTCATCCGTGGCTGTCTTTCTATAGGCGCGTAATCGCGCTAACTTCCGGCGCTCGTTAATCGACCGTAACGATAAAAGCGGCTTAATTGCTTGCGTTAGTTCCTCTCCGTGTACAAGATGTATGGAAGTACAACTGAGATTCCGCTATTAATCTTATAAATCTAATTCGCGCGCTCTCTTATACCACGCTGGTTTGACTGAGACTTCTTCCAAGTGGAATTCTTAACTTCCCGAGTTTGGACTTTGTATACTAATTACTTGTCCGATCAAGTATCTTTTCGCGATCCCTGTGGGGATACGCGTTTGATCAGACGCTGCACTGGCTGCACAGCTAAAGTTTAGCGGGAGAAACCTTAATGCCAGCACGAGCTCTGTGTCAAATCGTATTTTCAGACACGCGGGCGCAACTACGGAGTAAATTTCTTGTTCCAAAGTTTCTACAATTGCTCATCTTTGCACGGGGGGAGGGGGGATTCTTCCTTTAATCTCACGCACGCTTGTAATCACAAGGTGTCATAACGAGCAGCCTCCAAGTTCCTCGTTAGCAGCACTGCCGCGATGCCGTTGTTGAAATATCATATCGGAGATCTATGTGAGACTCAAAAGAGGAAATGAAGCAAGTCAGACAGCGTCTATGATCATATATTTCTTTAAAGGAATTGTACATATATATAATTTCTTCTTTATTTATTTTTTCAACACATACTTAAAATATAATAATAATATACAATGTATACACATACATATATCATTTTTATAATATATAACATATACATATATATGTATATATATATATATATATGTATATATATATTATAAAGAGATATCACATATGTGATGTATTATATTTTACACGACGCAAAGCGACTGTAGTGCAAATAGATAAAAATTATTATAGTGCATTATTATGGCTATCTGCTTTTTTCGTTCGCAAATACAATATTTGTGCCTCTGTCCTTTGCAGAGCCATATCGGAGAATTGCGACTCTCGAGGTCTCCGGAGATTGTTTGGTCGTATCGTTGCATTGTATTACCAATATTCAACAGAAAACGTTCGTGTCGTTCTGTTTCTGAGAAAATACAGATACCCTGTGGAGCTTTATGTATTCAATCCGCGCTTTCTAATGGAAACCTGTTACGATTTGCGAGGAATTAGCGATATTAACTTGCCGGATCCTCCGTAAATCTGCTACAGATCCCACGAGATTGACCAAGACCAACATGCGAATTGGATGTACATGTATGAATTATATCAAGCAGCAGATATGGTGCAAACAATGCTAATGAGCGGCAAGCTTGAAACGGACAGATAATCACGCAAACAGAGATCACATTACGAAATAGTAAACGTAATACCTTCGTTGCTTTAACGGTTATTGTTACTTTTTTCAAAATTTTCAAGTTATTAATGTTGCAGTCAAAGAAGCTTATAATACGCTTCGATAGTGTATAATGCATTCAGGCTGATACTTTTTGTCCCCATCGCGCTCCCATCGTAACAAAATACACGAAAGCCTTGAATATCACGGTGACGCAAAGCGTTTCGCTGAGCATCAAGCTGTTCCACTGGTAATCTCCGGCCATTTTTCAAAAATGCTTTCCGAGGGATTTAAGGACAGTAAATGCGAAATCCTTTGGAAAATTGTACAGTGCTTTAAAAATTAAGACTAAAATAATTCAGAGGGATTCATTCGAAGGTATGCGGCTCAAGCGCAAAAAATACGAAAGACGTTTTTCTCATAACACACACATTCACCCATTTTTTTCAGTTTTTGTGTCTGTGATTTTTATATATTTCTATCGAAATATTTATTTCATGAGGAAACCATTCCACTTTTGAAAATATAAAAATTAGGAATGCAAGACGCTATTGTATTATTAATCAATAAAATAGAATCTATAGAGGATATAAAGACCAATAAAACGAGCAAACAAAGGTATTCTAATATAATTTTATTCAATAAAATTAAAGAAGAATGTTTCAACTGTACTAAGTCTTCTTCAGCCGCTAATACATATAAAATTCTAAAATACAATCAATTACATTTATCTTAGTCGAAGAACACGTAACATTTCTCTTCTGGCGTGAGTTATAGTGTTCAGAATTTAAAATTAAGATTACTGTCTGAAGCCGTCGTTACTCACCTTTTCTTTTAACGATCTTTGTATTGTTCGATTCAATTATTGACAATCAATCTAGAGGTACGCAGATTCCATTACAACGTGGTCCTCTTCGATCAACGTCTTTTTGGCAACTCGTCTTAATCAATTATTAATCAATTTGTAATTGAGTACCTTGTACAATTACCGTACCTTTTTTAACTTAATAGGTAACTGAAATAATTGAATATAAATTAATCTGTCAGTACTACTCGTATAAAATATTACTCTCATTCGTGTTTTAACTGAAATAAAAGCGAACGTGTCGGATTAGCTAAAAACAATAGCAAACATACCTAAGGGATTCTAGGCGGATTACTTATTCCTTATTTAAACGCAGCTAATGGTCGAGCGCAGCTCGTAGTCGATGAGATAAGAAATACCGAAAGAAAGTCGTCGCGAGCATTTCCGGGAGGATCAGAGTACTTAACGTGTTACAGCGAAAACGGAGAAACGGAAAAAGAATGGCGAAGAAGAGAGAGCTACAGCGGCGGTGGCGAACAATACTGCGGAATGAGAGATGGAAGGTGGCTAATGCGCATCCACTCCGTTACAGATAAATGGATTAGTTAGTTACGACGCGGAACGAAAAGTAAAAGAGCGCGCGCGTCGGACTGAGAGAATGCTATCAGGAAGGGTTAAGGTCTGATGAAAAACGGCGGACGGGGAGGGACCGGTGATTTGGCGAGACGTAAATACTAAGGGAGCTCGTTACCGCTTACGATGTTTCCATTCATCCTGTTGCTCGATTGAACACTATTTTCCTTTATCTCTAGGTAGAAAATGGTTCATTTTTTTTAACGTTTAATTTAATGAAAAAAATATTTAATTTGGTAAATGTAGTATTACATATTTTTATGGTAGATTATAAATGTCTATGTAGCTTATATTAATTGTGCATCAATGAAAGAAATTAAAGAAGAAAAGAAGAATATTTAATTTTTACATAAAAGAACCGTGGCTCTTCTCATCCTAAATCTTGTGAATCTCATTTTTATATATTTTTATATTATAAAAATGTATTAATCATAATGATACTGCAATAACGTTTATTAAATTACTGTTATTTATATGTAAGGATGTTAATTAATGTAGATATTATAGTATATATTACGTGTATTATTGATACATTATTTTTATTATACATTACTGATATATCATCTTATTATCAGTATCAAATTATAAACAGCATTATCAAGCTAAATTAGACATTCTACACGAGCGCGAATGGACAATACGGCGTTAGTCGGTCCGCGATGTCGGCGTTGACTTTTATCGGATTTTCATAAAAAGCTGGCCATTCATCAGGCCAAATGCTAATCGGCAGTGCTGGTCATCGCTGTTAACTATCGCTCACCATCCTTCACGCCATAAAATCGCCTCTGGTGCTAGGTCAGGAATGCGTCCTGCCGCTTTTTCGCGTCAAAGAACGCCCGTTAATTTCCGTAAACGACCCGAGGCACTTTGCGATGAGAGTCTGAATGAGGGAGAAGATTAATCCTCTTCAATACGCAACGTCCTTAAGTATTCCATTCCCCTAAAGAACGGACTCTGGTTGTCAGATAGGCGAGGACGATGTGTGTCTAGGCTCACTCTCTACGGTTGTTCGATGAATTGGAAGTATATTTCGCAAGAAGACTTTCAAACGTGACATCTTTGAAAAATTTTCCGCAGAAAGGCGACCTTTGACACACTATTGATAGCCCGGCGGCTATGTAATCGGTGTCAGTCCGATGAATAGGTGTTATTAGAATGCACTCTCCATTCAAGAACACGTTGCCGGCGTACCGTGCGAAGATGGTGATTCTTCACGTAGGCATTTTTCTTTTAACGACTCCGTTCCGTTTTTGCATTTTCAGTATCAGGTCGACGATGAGCTTTGCTTGTTTATCTGTTTTGCTTCATAAAGATATTATATGTTCTCATATGTTGCTATAACAATTAACTGAGAGATATTGAGATTCCTTAATAAATATTAATGCTATACATATATGTATTAATTATGTTGTTTGACATGTAGGCATAACGTCTACGTATACGTGTTTGTAATGTATAATTACGTAATATATTATCTAGTGAATATTAGAGATATATACAGCATATATATGTTATATACGTATATGTATATGATATACTTTGTATGCCGTTACCCTGCGAGCCATTTGATCTTGCAATATTAATTAGCAATTAGTATATTATACGTTGAACTTTGAGAACCGATCTTTATTATAAAAATTAACAATATGTGATTGTACGGTAGAAGAAACGCAAAAACGAATAATCGAATCGCCCCTGAATTATCTTTTAATTATATAGTAATATTGAATACATTTAACGTTTGAATTTGGAAATTTCAAAATTCTAGCTTAAGCTAGATATTATCTTAGATCTTAGAGCAAGGCGAATTGGCACGAACGAAATATGTACAATAATATAGATGGCACTATAGAGAAGTTATTTAGTATGCAAGCCACGAATAAGCGCACTCATAGGAGTAAAACTGTGCGTAATCTCCGTTATATGAGATTCAGCCTCGCTCGGGGCTTGCAGTTTATTAGCATAGATGGACGAACTTTGATCGTTTGAGAGTATTATCACTATGGAACGGAATGGTGTTCCACTTTAAGGATTAACGCGATCATAGTCGTGCTTACTTTCCAGGTGCTATATTCACTCATGACCAAAAGGATAGCAGCACGGAGCTGGCCTTCAAGTACGCCGTTTACAAGATCAACAAGGACAAAATTATACTGCCGAAGACCACGCTGGAGTACGACATCCAGTACGTGCCGAAAGATGATTCCTTCCACGCATCGAAAAAGGGTAAGTCTTTATATTTGCGTATTTTGCATGCGCGGCGTGTTTAATAAATTTTTTATATATTTTTATATAGTTTTATTTTCGGCGAGAACCGATGTAATTATAATTTTATTTGCATCCCCGTAATCTACGCGTCGCGTCGACGCAAGAAACGGCAATTTGAACTGAAACTTACGGGCGCAGAAAATTCTCGACGGTGTAATGAAACGATGCCGCATCGCGGCACGTCTCCGTAAGAAATTTCACTGAAGTTAAAAAACATCTCATGCTCGTTAATCTCACGGTTTCCTACACGTCAAAAATGATTTATTCCTGAAAACTCGCTCTCCGCTTTTCACACAGCTACAGTTCCACGCGAGCCGTAAAATGTTTTAAATGGTGCATAGACGTTTCTCTGACATAGGTTTAAAATATTAATTTATTTTAGTTGCGAAAACACGAGGTGTGTGCAACCGCAGAGCGCATATTTTTGCTAAAGTTTCCGTCGTGTAATGTTTACATCAAAGTATGATTGTTACCAAAGTGACAAGTACAGTTGATCAATTATGTCAGATTTCTTCCATGTAGAAACATTAAATAATTAAACCATTCGTCAGGGATATTCCGTTAAGCTACGTTTTTGCTGAAGTTTCCGTCGTGTAATGTTTACATCAAAGTATTGTTGTTATCAGAGTGACAAGTACGGTTGATCAGTTACGTCGATCAGATTCTTTTCATGTGGAAACATTAAATAATTAAACATTAAATAATTAATTTGTCAAGGATATGTCGTTGAGTTACGTTAAAACAAAGAGCTTATCGAGCAAAATACGTGATACTTATTGTTAGATAGAGAATAGTCCGAGGTATCCTGAATATTCTGAGAGTCCTTTTAGACACTACACGCGACGTAAGGCGTTACCGTAAAGCAAAATTTATCGTGTTGACGGCATGTATAAACCAGCCGAGAGTAACTGGCTTGCTTGCGCCTCGTCGTTATTAAAGTAGCATACACATTATTATCCGTCTCGTCTGTCGCTATCGGATACTCACCGTGGAGACAGATCGTTGTCTGTCCTGCTTCGTGGCACCCTTAAAAACGTATTACTTGTCTCTTAGCCGATGTACCAAGAAAATTTAAGAGACAATATCAATTTCGTTCGTTGAGATACGTCTCGCGGGAATTTCTCGATATAATTCCGACAACCGACTCCTTTTCCATATAGAAATCGTGAAGTCTATACTTTATTATTTTTATAAGAAGAGAAATCAAATCTGTAAGATGTGAAACAGCGTTTCCTTCTTGTTTGAGAAATATTTTTTAGCGCTTATCTTGGAAAAAATAAAACATACCGGAACTCGTTTCTTGGCAAAGCAATTGCAATGGTGTTGCAAATTAAAAACTCTTGTTTTATTTTTACACAAATGTTCGAAAATATTTTACTTTTGGAATCTACGATAAAATTCAATGTAGCTTTAAGTGATTTGTTCGATTGTTTTTATGACACGATTCTTGGAATCCTAAAAATCAATTGAGTAGATTTCTCCGTTTCTTTCTCCTTTGACAAATATTCCGTTGTATTTTTCTAATTTAAGACACAGCTGCGAGACACAGTGACATAGCAGATTGTTTTAAAATTGAGCTACATAAAACGTTAATCGAGCAAACGCTGTTATGTTTGTACGAGCAGCGGTACATGTTACGTGCAAATGTTATAACGATAACGATTGGATAAGTATGATTAGCGGTCTAAACCTTCGTCTAATATTGATGCAAGAAAATAGCTATCAGGTTGCCCCAATTATTTTCGTTCTCCGTGTCGCAAAGCCGTCAAACAATGAATGCTTTATAAGTAAAATTGTGTACCTTGCACAATCGAAAGGACACCATTAATATCTCAAAACTTATATCGTTGAAGATGATATCACATTCTTTATTCCTGTATACCTTAAATTCGTTATGCAGATAATAAGTATATTGATTATAATATTATATTGCTAACGATGTACTACGAAATTGAGAAGGCTTCTCTTCTTAACATGTTTTGAATATACAATATTTGAAAGAACTTTTTATGTCTTTTCGCATATACTAACTTTCACAACATGCAAGGTACATTTATGTGATCCGATTTCGTCAAATTCACTCAACGCAGCCAATAACTTACCTATACATAAATTTCCGTTTCTATTTTTCAAAATGTATACCTCTTTGGCACGATACTCTTTACAATTCAATTTCGCTTAGTTTATAATCAGCTTTATTTATGATATTTTCTGAAGAGCTTAATTTTTATAACTCATAAAATTCACGTTACATTAAAACGATACGCAAAATGTCTCCATAAAATTTTTATTATTTCATAATGCAGGGAATATTATTTTGTGGACTACACACAGAATTATATATGCACGTGAAAAGCAGGCGTAGTATGAAATTTATATTTTGCAGAACATCATTATAAAACCGGACTACGCAAATATGTATATTTAATTTAGCTCATTTTTTACGACCGACTTGCTTTCAATCAAAGACAGTTTTTTTTTTTTGACAAAAAAAACGGAGGGAGTATGCACTTCACCGAGCCAAATTGGTTGTTATGTATAAAACTCTCTAAATCACGAGAAGATAATTATTATACTTATATATCAGTATCTAAAATAGATATAATTAATTTTGTTACGTGAACACAGTAAGATTATTAACGAGAATTTATTTCCTGAACTTTAACTCAAATATCTTTGTATCGTTTGATAATTTTCTTAAGCTTTGATTATTTAAACGATTATTTAAACATACATAATTTATGGATGGCAAATCCAATTGGGATACCAACTTTGAACAATATTGTAACATGGATATACACTTTCAGCAACATGCAATAAACTTTCATCGACTTTCATTGGCTAATCTCTTGCCTCAGAATTGCCATGTCTGGATCGATAGAACGTATGCATGTATTGTCAACTGCTGAGGCAGGAAGCCACCTCGGAACTAGTCCGTGTCACAGCTCGCCAATAGTATGCCAGTGCTGTTGAGAGTTCTTTCCAGTGAGTTTTGATGGATCCATTTGTTCATGGATGACACGAAATAGTTGAATTTTCTATTCTGAGTGTATCGATTGTTCAACTTTCCGTCATGTACATGACGTTGAAATTATTACAGAACGAAGCACTGGCTTTCTGTGCTTCAATTTCAAATGGACTTTAAATTGAATGAAAATTTTATTTAATTTAACTTTATTGTCCAGTTTTATACAATGTAACTACGGTAGAATATATGTATATTGAACTGGAATAATTTTTCCCTGCTCATAATATAACAATATTCAGTGCTTTATGAACTAATTAGAAATGCATTATGAACGATTGGTGATATTAATATATTGCCGCTCAATTCCGTAAGATCCGTACGTGTGTGTGTATGTGTGTTTATGGTGTATGCGACGCGTCGCACAGGAAATTCGATCACCAGCTCCGTAACGCGTCCGCGTATAACCGTAAAAATCTAGAGCCATATACTTTTGGCGCAAATAACGCTATTCTGCGGCGCAACTACGACCGAAGCTCTGCCTCGATCTCGCTCGCTGCATCACCATCGCGCCTTTGCATCGCTCGTTTATACGGGCACGTGCTTCGACCCTATATATGTATGTACGCTTATGCAAATAATGCCGTGTCAGAGCTAAGCGACAAGTTAAGTATCAGCTCGATGGGCTCGTGTCTCGTTCGAGCTCTTTACACACGCGAACGTTCTCTTTTGTCTCCGGTACTTTAAGTAGTTTCGCCAAAGATTACGTGGAAAAATGCGCGCGCGCGCGCGCGCGCTGGTTAGATTAAATAAATGCGGCGTGATTCAGGAAAATTTAGACGCAGAATCGAAATGCCTGAATGTAATTGAAACGTTCATGAAGCAATTGGATCTTTAGAAGCCTCTTATTTTTGTCACTGACTTTTACTTTAGCTTAATTCATTTATATATTTGAATTAAGATTATATTCGTTTAAGAATTAGATTTTATCACTTGATTTGCTTATCTTTTCCCAATCGACAAAGTTACTCTTTATTTAAAATTTTTGCAAAAGACGGATCGATATATACGATATATCCACTAGCGAAAACGCTGTCAAAGTTCAAAGCAAACTTCACGGAATATGTAAACACATAATTTCTGAAGTTCTCGGTTGGGAGAGACCAAGCGTTAGCTCTACGTCATGTCGCGTGTTCGAGGGTTCCCTCGCGAACATGTCGCTCCTCTCGATTCTGCTCACGAGCATCTTTATACCGATAGTACACTCGATCTTCGATCTCCGATGCAAGAGTTTCTCGGTCATGATTGTATATATGTGAACACGTTCAAGCTGTATGCTCGAACTTTATCACGAATTATTTTTCATATCTGAAAACTTGAATCATCGAGAAAATAGCGGTCGCTGCTGCGACATAAGTTAAATGCTTTTATACAAACAAATTAATATAAGAGATTTGACATTTATATATTAATTTATAATAAATGTTTATGTAAATTTGAATTTAATAGAGAAAACTGAAAATCAAAATCGTCAAGTAGAATTAAAATCGGAACAAATCAGTGGAAGAAAATTACATAATTCCGACAAATTAAATAATTTCGCAGCGATGCGTCAAACGATAAATAGATATTATGTGAAGAAGTATCTTTATAGTTAATTCAATTTCCTTTGTTAAATGAAAACACCGCTGTAACAATATTAACGTACATTACATATGAACATAATTTACGTAAATTAATAGAGAGAGAGAGACAGAAGATTCGCAGATAAAAGTTGCATGAAATCCGTTTCACCGGAAAGAATGAGAAAAATGTGGAACGCGAAGGAAGATTTAAAGAAAAGCATCTGGCGGCCGCGGAGCATCATTACCGTTGAATGCAAAAACTCATTTGTCACGCGTAGGTTTCTTAGCTCACCAGCGAAACGCTATTGTCCCTCCCTCCCCTTTTCTCCCGCTCATCCCTCGTGCGTCATAAACGTCTAGTGTGCCGCCGTGAAATCTGCAAATAATGGTCGGCTTCACGGCAAATCCCACGGACTTTCAGTTTAATCCTCTGAGAGTGAGCAGTCTAGTTCATCTATCGCCGTGTAGCTGTCGCGAACCGCCGCCTGCTCAACAATTTAAAAGTTTCGCGGCGCGTGAACGATTACGGGTTTCGGTTTGCGCCGGTCGTATAATCGGCAGCGTTAGGATACAATATCCGGAATATACTCTGCCGCGCGAACGCACACGGCATCAATCGGGGAAGCAATTCTCGAGTTATGATTTTTCCACGTTTCCGATTACTATGCCATTGGGAAAGATCCATTTCCAATCGATATTGTCCGCCGCCAGTTATTGAGCCGCTATATACGTATCTCAATACACATTTTTCTTTTTCTTTTTCGTAATCCGTCGCAAATCTTCCCTCGAATACGAAACCGGAAGATATGTTTATCGATATAGCTTTCGAATTTCTCTCTCTCTCTCTCTCTCTCTCTCTCTCTCTCTCTCTCTCTTGCTGTCGCGGATTTGCCTGCCGTTTGTAAATAAATCCCGGGATATAATACCGACAGCAGAATAAAAGGCTTAGGGACATATTTCAGTCTTAATCTGCGTTTTCCGCCACGCCTCTATCGGCGATGCGCATACGTGTATTTGGTGTCGCTTCTCGCAAATCCCGGGCTCGTACGATTCTCTCCCCTCGAAACTTCCAGTCCGCTCTCCTATCTCGCAACACAATTATCTTCGCGCAACAAAAAAAAAAGAGTCACCGCGTTTGTAAAGTGTAAGCTCTAATTTAATCTTGTTTGCCTATATACATTTTGCAGCAGCTTCCGAATACCTTGCACCCAACACCCAATTTCACTTTTATTGCACTTTTATGTTGTCTGTTACGCTTTGCCTAACGTTGGAACACAATGCAGGGGGCAACGTTGCGATAATAATCGGAGACCATTCTTGACGTTTCTCTCTTTTTCAACAGTGTAAACATAGTTACACGCGACCGAGGCATTCACCGTGTTGACCCGGCGCGAGATGTTATCGAACCGCGTTTCCGACGGCGGAAAGAGGGAATCGCGAGTCATTTTATCGACACTTCTTTAAATTTCATTTCCCTCCGTCTCTTTCGTGCATCCTTCTCGCTAGTCGGTTTCATCCCGATGCGGAAATACCGCGAATCGGGGAAAAAAGCGCGGGTCAGACGGAAAGGCGGTGAGACGCGGGAGGAGAGGAGGGTGAAATCGCGAGAGCGGGATGGAGGTAGGGGAAGACTGAAAAGCAGCCGAAGGCGCGGAGGATGGCGCGCGAGGTTGGCGAAATAGAGAAGAGGCCAGACGGAAGGAAACGCAAACCGACGCAATACACCACGAAACCAATATCGACAGGCACGAAACAGGCGCCTTGAGTTGTGCATGCGGCTGCACGCGGACGTGCGGAATACGTACGGGAGAGGAACGCGCCGTTTCTCCGCCCGCTTTCGCCCCTACCCCGAACAAATTCAGTTGGAAATTTGCCGAAGAAATCTTCTTTTTTTTTTTGCCTCGGGATAGCAGGAGCCTTGAGAGCCGTCGCACTTTGCCGAAAGATTTAAAAGCACACGGGCGTCAGTTTGTATTCACCTCTAAGTTAGTATAATATTATTACGTATTTCCGCGACACGGAGCTTTTTCCTGCGATGCGAAAATGCTGCGTCGTCATTCAATACTTCAGGAATTATTTATCCTTCACCATGAGTCTCTTCTATGTAAATCACATAGCTGATGAAATATTTTATAAGCGAAGAAGAAGAGAAGAAGATAGCGTGAAACTGTGAAAAAAAAATTGTCATACGAGAAAGAATTCAGAATATTGAGATAATATTTTACAAAACGTTACGATTTTAATATAATGAATAGATTAATGCACGGTAATGATTCTGAATCTTTTGAACGAGTTGAATCTTTCGTTTTTCCTCATTCTGACTAATCGAATGGCATTCAACTGGCGCGCGCGCGCGCGCGAGAGAGAGAGAGAGAGACGAGTTACAGAGAAACATAGTAGCGACGGGGATATACGAAGGTGCTTGGCAGGCTGCAAAATTGATTCAATGGCGAGCAAAGAGATTTAACGCGCAATTACTCTGATTGAACGAGGCTGGGATCCGTCGGGAGAATTGCCGACATCAAAGTACAGACCGGTACTCCGCTCCTCGTTAAGGGGACTGAAAAGAGGACCAACAAACGAACATCCTATACGGGATACATACATTGTACCGCCGAAACATTGCGTCTTTGTCGCTGAAGCTGATCCGTTTGTTGCAGAGGACTCAAAATATCTGACTGAATATTTAATACAAAGCGCGCAATGAGATACACGATATGTCGCGAAAATGCATTGTGCGCTTCGTATTGAAGATATTGAATATAAGTACGAAAGTTGTAGGAAAGCGATGTCGACGACGTAAATTTTCATACACAGTTTGAGAAGTTCTCTTTAAACGAATTTTCTTGCACTTTTATTTAACAGTTTTCATATTCTTATGGAACTTTATAACTTTCTCGAAATTGCTCTTGTATTCCTCTTATACTTTAGATCTTGCGTAGATTTTCATAGAAAATGCTTGTTTTTTACTAATACAAGAAATTTCGAGGGAAAACTCTTTCTTTACATAAAGCGTTTTTACCTCGTTGCTACTAGAGACGAATCGTTTAATGGATCGTTTACGCAGCCACCTGTTGCAGCAGTGAATTCCTCACATTCGAATACTATTGCCAGCGAATTTTACTACGAACGTTTTAAATGCTTAATCAGCAAGATATACATTGATATTTTTTGATATTTTTTAATAAAATATACCAAATCCGTTGAAAATAAAAAAATATATTTTATAGATAAGAAGTCTCTCCGCCGAATTAATCGATTTAACAAGTCAAAGACTTGCCAAAGTCTGATGTTAGTTCCAAACTTCGATCATCGCTATGCTTTGCGCGGCGCAAGCAATGAGATATTAATTATAGTTGTAAATAAAAGATATCCTTTTTGTTACAAAGTCACGCACAATATTTTCAGGATAAAGATACAAATTTTTGAAACAAATGACTATAAGAAATGTAATAAATTATTTTAGGTAAATTTTTTTAACGTTTTAGAATTTATTTAAAAAAGCATACGAGAACACCGCGGTTAGATATTAAACTATTTAAGTGATGTAATTGTTGCTAATAAAAAATAGAATATATATCTACAACGCATATTAAGATATGCGTTTAGTATTCGTACCGGATTTGTTTTAAGATAATCTCTTCTATTAAAATAATCCGTAAAATAGTTAACTTAATTAGAAAAGATTGTTTTGCAAATTTTCTTTCTTTTGGATTTTGCAAATTCTAAGCATATTGAAATTATTTATTGAATATTCGTGGCATCCATAATTTAATCAGTTTGCATTCATAATTATACAATATACATTATACAATATACATTAGCTCATTTTACAAAAATATGATTAAAAATTTTATTTAGCTTATGAAACATAATCTCCATGTGAATTATGTTATTCATTGTTTATGGCCATGTATGTATTTATTATGAATAATAATGGAGAATATATGCATGACAAATTAAAATGATATATATCTGTATGCCGCAAATAGTAAAATAAATATTAAGGAATATATAAAACAATATTATTAGTAGGGCATATACCGTGCTCTTATATATGTAATAAAATTTAATTTTTAACATCCTGAATTGCTCGAATCATTGACCGTTTTTTTTTGCCCTTCTAATTGTTTATTAATCTCGAGCGGAATTTTGATTTAATATTATTAGTAACAACAGGTAATATTAAAATTAAAAATTGAACATATATGCACGTAATAATCGTCTTTGTTTATCTTTATTAACATTCACGATATATTAATATCGAATCTATTTACTTATGTTCTTTATGTACTTATTTATGAAAATAAAATTTATTATATTGCGTACATTATTTGCAATACAAATATTAAACAAGTAAATAATGAATTATGCGACCCCAGGTTATCTGGCCCGGCTTATTGATTAGACTCCAAACTATATGTATTCAATATTTTATTGAGTATGATAATTAAAGATGTATTAATACATAAGTGTTTTATCTCGGAATTTCACACATTTTTACATTGTGAAAAATTATTATATATAATTTTTTAACTCGGTGAATTAAAATGAAAAAGTATATTTTAATTTATATTATATTTATATATGCGTATATTTATTTCATCTTCTCTATTTTTAAAGTATCTTTTCATTCTTCAACTGAATTATATATATATATATATGTTTTAAAAATACTACTAGTCCATACACATTTATTTTAAAAGTTCCTCACTCAGATGTTACTTTCAGTCAAAGTCTATTCGATCATTACAAAACGATTGAAGCACTCCGATGTGTCGTGGTTACTACTAATTAATGCTTAAGTATTATAGTAACTAACGAATTGACGAAGGATCTCTGAAACGGAGGGGGGGGGGGAGGATAGAGCGACGGGTCTCTACGTCCTCGCCGAACATAACGCCGGGATGGTACTTTGAAATTTTAATGAGCCGCGCTCTCTGACCCCATCGTTGGAGATTCGAGCGGGAGCGCTGTCGGTGCGACGAAGGAACGGGGTCCGCGTCTCAATACCGACGAAGTTGAAAGTTACTGCGGAGGGGAGGAGGGAAGGCGGTTCCCGCGAAAAGTTGCGAGAAGTCAATTAGTATGGTGCTCCTTTCACAGGGATGCCCGTCGCGCGCGGTTGTTAAGGTTCCAGCTGCCGGTATATACGATAATCTGAAGGACTTTAAAAGAGAGAGGCCGCCGCCAATAAGGCTGCTCGTTATGCAACACGCCAGGCGCGATAAAATAATACGCCTCCGGCATCACTTTCTGAGAAACTGAAGTTCAGTAACTGTAAGGGTATTAGGTCGCAAAAACTCTTATGGAATTAGTCTTACAGTTTTGTACAGAATTAAACGGTATTTATATGTTGGAATTCTTGCGGGCTCTCTTGCGAGGAGGACGCTTGAATAAATATAAATTCGTAGATCAAATGCTCACAAAAATTTTGATAAAAATACAATACTATACAATTGTAATTCTATCATAAAATATAAGGTAAATATTCTACCTGTAGAAAAATTCTTCCGGTTCCATTTGTACTAAAAAAAAAAATACGTTTTTACAAATTAATAAAGCACAAAATGTAATATGCGGATAGAA
Source organism: Wasmannia auropunctata (assembly GCF_000956235.1). Taxonomy (NCBI): domain Eukaryota; kingdom Metazoa; phylum Arthropoda; class Insecta; order Hymenoptera; family Formicidae; genus Wasmannia; species Wasmannia auropunctata. The sequence continues at coordinate 70,693 of NW_012026927.1, forward strand.
ATAAAATAATACCAGGTGATATGGATATTATCGTTGCTAAGCGACTGTGTGCATCGATATCGATATATCACGCCGATTCTCTCTTGGCAACGAATTGGAGACACTTTCCTTTACAGCAGCTTAAATCTACTGCGTCTCGAGAGAATGCCTTGGCAATGACCCGGCAAGACCTTTTTACGAGGGCGGAATAATTATGAGTCTAAGTCCGGCTGTTCACATTTTCACGTCGCGCACCCCCACCGTGTAATAATTCAGTCCTACCCTTCTCACAATTTCTCGCCGGGGTCGCAGCAGTTGTTTTAATATTTCTAAAATAGTCCGTCGTGCAATTTCAGGAAAGAAAAAAAATAAGTTGGCGGAGAACTGCTCTCAGAGCGATCGTTAATTTTAACATATCGTCCCTCAAGTGGGAAACCATAAAGTTAAATTAGATCGTACGTACGTCGCGTACTTTCATTAATTAATTCTGACGTTTCAACCCGTAAAAGTTACGGTTTTATTACTCATTTGTACTATTAATCCGCTTAACGCTCGTTAATGCCAGTTCCGCGCGCGTACTCATAAAATTACGTAATTACTTCGCGTAAGATGCTAATCAACCTGATTACACAGCGGCGTGGTAATTTAAATAGTAGCCGGCAGTGCTCGTAAAGCAGCCGAGTAAGAAGAGGCATAATCGCGCACCTTTTTTTACCGCTCACGTCGACGTCCGCGTCGTCAGACCGCGCCGCAGACTTTATCTCCGACGTTCTCGCGCCATTGATTTAAACCCCCTTCCCCCCTCCCCCCTCCCCTGGAGTCTTATCTCGCTCGCCAGATTAAGAAGAATACCGAAATCTCCCCTCCTCGCACAATTCCGAGATAGCGGAGTCGCCGTTAGTCGACTGCGGTTAGATTCATCAGCGCGCGGACGCCATTGGCACACGAGGGAGGGAAAATAACTCTCGTGGCCGGCGGCCAAGATCATAACGTATCCGAGCCTCTCACGACAATCCGGACGGTCGATTTTTCGGTCGACGACGACGGCAAGTAGATCGAACGTCGCGCAGACTGCGCGATCTTCCTCGAGCGCGTTGGGGGAAAAAGGAGGAACTCGGAATAGGCATCGATGGGTCTCGATGATCCTCACCGAGACCCATTGTCGCGGTGACGCTTTCCCTCCGATTTATTGTACGGAACTTCGCAGAGAGATGCACGAATTCTCCGAGGACGAATCCCTGCCCATTGTGCGCGCGCGGGCAGACGTTAGACCTTGAGCTCGACGCGGATTTCCGCGAATCTCATCTATACCGTGACCATCCCCCGAATGCGTATTGCGACTTATCCCGTAATGGGCCTGACCTTCGAGAACCTTCCGCTGCGGATGATCTGGCCGTTGAAGAGGGGTCGAATCCCGCGTCTTCGGCGAACCTCTCGAAATATGATTAATCCTCGTCGAGCTCTCGTCGGCAAAACCGGCAGGCGAGTGAGAGGTAGGTGGCATTTTGACCCTCGAGTTTTCACGCCAAGCTGATTGCGGCAGGAAACTCCGTTAAAAGGGGCGAGGAGAGGGGGGGAGGAGGTGGCTAACTTTCGTATTTCTCGTCCACGACGTCGACGTCAGCCACAGAAACTTTTTCGACAGCGCGCTGTCGTCGTAAACAAATTCAGATACGATTGGCTGGCTGGGGTGGCCCGGGGTTGGCTGGCTGGCTCGCCTCCACCATTCGCTTTCGCCTTCTCTTATTTTCGCCGCGTTTCCGGACGCCCCCCAGTCTGCGAGCCGACCCTCCTATGCTTTCTGCTCCGCTTTCGCGAAAATACGCATCGTTCTCTCTCTCTCTTTCTCTCTCTCTTTCTCTCGTCCCCCGCACGCGATCGATCTCGCTTTCCAATTTAGTACTTGAAACCAGAGGCTGCGCCCTTGAAATAAGAGCCGCCGACGTTGCTCTTCGTACGATGATACTGAATCCCGTCTGGCCCCGTTACAAATGTAACTTGGAATTCCGTCTTGAAACCAATATTGCTACGAATCCTCTAGATAAAACATCTCGAGCTTATCGGGCTGAAGTTGAAATGACTCCCCATGAATTCGCGCGAGGATGATGAGACAGATATCGCCGTGGATATCTTCGAGAGTTGACGGATTAATGAGCAGATTGCGCATTACTCTTTCCATCGGATAAAATCAGATAGAGCTGAATAATATATTTATTGATCTCACCACGCTTGACGAAATTGGATGTTCCTCCTTGCAGCCTCGCTGCCGTAGCTGAGATTTCGTTTGAGTCATCGAAAATTCATGGATTTTGCTCCGAGGGAGTCTGCAAGACGCCATTTAATTGGCGCTTTAAAGTCCGTGGGATAATGTAATTACTAACGTGAGCCAAGTGGACAAGTGGGACGAGGCTACTCGACTATGCATAGTCTTCGAATCAATTGGCGCAAGGTTATACGATTGACTGCCGGTAGGGCGGTATCAAGTTAGATTCTCGAGTAATGAAGTGGCTGTGTAACCGAATTACAGCGCGAAACTCAGAAACGCAACTAACGCCCCGGGAGGAACCGCAATGAAATACGGCGATTCGATTAGTTCGAACAGCAATCAACAACTATATACTTTCGAATAAGAAGAAGAAAGACGCCATCGACAGTCCAAGATGTTCATCACCTTAATGCTGTGTAGATGTGATAGAAAACATGTGAATACAGTGGTATAACTTTTCGGAATTTCTTGCTATTTTAACAACGTTGCTGTCAGTGACAATTTTAATATAACTTCAAGTTTAGTAATAACTTTAATGTACAATTTTCACCATGCAGTATTAATATCGTTACATGTAACTGTATAAATTATTACATAACTTATATTCATTAATGCGGAAAAACTCGGTTAAAGGTATTGAGAAATAATTTTTTTTCCACAAAGCGTTTATACAAATTAAATCGAACATGACTGTCGGCCGTTCGCGTGTTGTAACAAGCGTTGTACGCGGAACGATATCATCAGCGTTCCCATATATAGATGAATTTTTTTTCCAGAGAGAGGATAACTTTTCCGCAATGTAAATCCCGGCAAATGCGAAATTGCATTTATTCCCAGGGTTGCCGTTAGATGATTTTTTTTCTCATCAGCGACAAAAGCCGTGGGCTACATCGCCGTAGAAACTCAGTTGGATAAAACTTTGAAATTCGACGGCGACATTCATTCGACACAAATTACATTTGTTTCGCTCCAGAGCCGAAATGCAATCAATCAATGCAGAATAGCCAATATATTTACACTATATTACATAAAGAGATTTTGTGTGCATTCCGATACAAAACGTCAAATGGTTTTGGCTGAATAGATTTTTATTCAAGAATAAACAGCGAGAAATATCTAAAATATTCACAAGAATATTAAAAATATTTTTATGAAAATTTGAGGAAAGAATGTTTACGCATAATTGTGCAATCTTTTGCTTACTAATTGTTTGTCATCATATTTGTTTCTTCGAAATAACGTAATTTTCAACTATTTCGAAAGTAGTAACTGTGCATTTTACAATAGGCGGAACCGAAATTGCTGTTTTTTCATCTAGAATTTATGATTCAACGGTGAATTTTCATTCATAACTCAATTCCTGCAAAATATGCCCGTTTTTGTATATTTTAGCAAAAATAAACACCTTCCCTTTATTCCGTAAAATAGTACGCGGATGGTGCCATTGTTTGTCATTTCGTACCAAAAGTAATCACAGAAGTGGCAAATACTAGAGCGTAGAAAATTGCGATTATTGCTCCGTTTGGCGCGGGGTCTGGCAAAATAATGTCGAAAATATCGCCGCTTTTTCCTATCCCGCGGGTCTGTATCCTTCGAGTGCCTCTTGGTAGGACAACGGACGCGGGGGCAATAAAACGTCAGACTTATATATATCGTTTTGCCGATCGTCCATCGATCGAGAAAATATTCGTGCGGTCCTGCGCGCGTGTGCGCTGTAAACGATACAGGAAACTCTACGTGTGCGTAAAATGAAACAATTTTTTTCCCGAACATCGAGTGTCGCGCGAGATATATTCGTCGCGACAAGTTCGATATTTCCGTTCGGATGACTATATACATGTATCGAAACCATGTTCATTCCGTAGTAGATTACGTATGACGTAATATCGTCCGTTTGTTCTTTCGGCCATTGTTTCTCGCACACAGCTCGTTTGTATTTAACAACGATTTAAGAAACAGCGCGATTGCGCAATTAATTTACATGGGAAATTGAAAATTTTCCGCGAATTTAATTGCAGGAATGCGCGGATAATAAAATCTGCGGAAATTCAAGCTCTTTGTACGAATTATGACATATCGATTTTCTATACAGTGAAGGATGATATTATATAACATCGGCAATGCTTTTAAAATTATTGTTTTTCGATGAAAAAGTTTATTGATATTACAAAATGTTTTTCCATCAGAGTTACAACGATTACATAACATGTAAAGAAAAAAAAAGATGTGCCAATGATAAATATTAATATTAAAATTGAGCAGTTAACTGCTCTTAATCGCAAACTGACATTACGAATTGCATTTTGTTATTTTTTTGCAAAGCGCGATATGGACATGATATGGACGTTAAGAGAAAGTAAAGTGTAACAAAGAAACGTGAAAGGATAATTGATGGATCGAGCACCATCGCGTTATTTTTTTGTTCCATCTCCTTTGGTTTTGATATTCCAACGTTATATCCGCCATTACAATTTTTCTGCCTGCGGTAGTCTACTTTCATTTTTCGACATGCATTTTATTTCCTCGGCTATTCAACTGCTTACTAACGTCCCTTTACTTCCCGCTTTCTGTCCCATCCGCTCTGATCCTTATTCCCGCGTTATGCCGCTAAGTTCAATATTTTTTTCTTCCTTTCTCTTTAGGGAAACACTGCTGCTAGATTAAAACAAAAAATTACTGTACGGATATTAAAAAATAATACGTTTCAGAATACTCTTTAGTCTGGCAACTAATCGAGTACCGGCAAAATCCAATTTGTTAACGATTTCATTGAATAGAATTTCCGTTTTTCAGAAAGGCGAGCTTGATATTACAAAAAGTCGTTTTTACCAAGAATAAATCGATCCCAAGTGTGGTCAAAGAAAAATTTGTGGTTAAAAGAATATCCACTGAAACACACCTTCTATAAAGAGTAAACGCATTTGTTCTGCGCTAACGATCAAGAGATCTTTTTGGTTCTAAAATTCCATGCTTTTATCGCTACAATCTTTTCGCCTACTCCTGTTACTCGCTTCCATCTTCTAGCGTGCATTTTATTTCTTTTCTGCCCGCTCGATTCGTCTTCTCTTGCCACAGGGCGAAACGCGATTAAATTGAAAACGGAAATTAATATTTTTAAAGAACAATATAGTACTAAATACGTATGTTTTAAAAAAAAGAGAAACAAGCGAAGGAACGATAACATTTTATTTATTATAAATGGACTTTTATTGAAAATTGTTTCTATAAAGAGAAATAGCATTTTAATGAAAAAAAGAATTTATACAAAATAAAAGAGAAAGAGAAATAGAAGGGAGAGAGGGAAAGTACGAGCATGTTTGCCGAGGACTAACGGTTACCCTATTAAGCAACGAATTAAACCTCGTACACTTTCGAGAGAGACTCGTTTACAGGCAACTTGATTTTTTCACGCTTTGCGCTTTGAGCGCCAGCACGAGTCGGCTGAAAGTTTATTTTAGCCTCGACCATTTACCTCCGCATGCTTGCCCATAGCTTAATAATCTGTGCAAATTTAATGCTAAGCAAATTGAAGCGATGCAATAATTAAGTCGCATTCAAAACGTAGACAGAAGGGCCGTAACGTTAAATCAATATATCGAGCACGCCGTGAATTAAATAAGTTCGTATAAAAGTTTATATATTATGAAAAAAAGCATTTCTTTCTCGATAATTTCGAAGTTTGCAAAATTTTTCCAAGTTTTAATGATTACGTTCGTCTCTGAGCTTTCCCAGGCGAATCGATCGAATGATTTATTAAGATTTTACATCGATGTAGGGAAATTATTTTACAGGTATCTCTCGTGAAACACAAATTCTTCGATTGAGCTATTTTTAATTCTGATTATATTGACGTCGAAAAGCGATACGAATATTGTCATCAGATAAAATTTTATTGGTCCAATCGCGTTTAGCACTTTTTCCGTAGCTTTGTATCACCGGTCATGTCATTAGAAACGGTACGCTATAAAGAAAGGAACCGTCCGGATTGTTGTAATCCGCGTATAATGACGGCGATATCACCGCCGTAGCGTGGAATGATAATGGAACCTCGAAAACCCATTATCTCACTGCACAAGAAGCCATTACTCCGCCGGCTTCCAGCTTCCCGTTGATCTTTTCCGCTGTTTCCCTGTGATAATCGGAGATAACTGGACGGGGCGGCGGCTTAATCATCCATTACGAAAAGACCCGAGAATTTTTTAAACCCACAAAAAGATTTCGCCCATATCCTTCTGTAGACCCTAAATATTCGTTATCACTGCGTCATAATCTAATCGTACAAAATTTTTCCTCAATTCAAAAATGCTTCGCAACACATGATTCCGCCGATTTTATTCCAGCGATGTATGTACAGCAAGACACTTGGTGACGGTCTTGGCAGGCATTTGGCATTTATGCGTTCACTGACTGCGCATATCCGTTCTATATCCGCCTCGCAATTCCTCGCAGCGTGTCTCTCACGTGCAGACAATCGTCATGCCGCACTTCGCGCCGTAACTCCCGGGAAGCCCGCGAGCAATCCGGAAGTGCGATACCGCTCGCGTTTACCGAGATTCGCTATTCGTGTGTGGCACTTGATCTAGCTACAACGCTGTCTCGTTGTCGCCCAGACGGCGAGGACAACTTCGCGGTACGTACGGCACGCTCCGAAAATCGATTTCCGTCCGCGAGACAACGTAAATTAACCTGGCGACGTGGAGACAGAGACGGAGGGATGGGGGGGGGGCGCAGGCGGGGTTTGTTCCTGCGGACGGGCGCGGCGCAGAGGCGATGCTCGAGTAACTCCGGGCCGGTCGGTTGTCTAACGTTGGCCGGACGTGCGGCAACACTCGGAACTTACGCGAGATAACCCGGCGGGTGTGCCAGTACCCAAGGCTCCAAGGCTAACCGGTCATTCTGCACGTACAACAACCGACCCTTATGCTCGCGCCATAACCTCCCCCCCCCCTCCCCCCTCGAAGTGGTGGCGCAGGGAGAGGACGACAATGGTACGATCGTGTCCTACATGTAGTGTAGCGTTAATGCGGCGTTACCCTCAGTTTACGGCGGTTTTCTTGGCCATGCCGGGGTGGATTATCGACCGTGACACGGCATCATTATGTCGGCATTAACGGTACAGAGAGGGGGGCGGGGAGGAGGAAACTCGTAATTTCCGCGAGTTAATCGCTTTCTTCTCTCTCGCGCGAGGAGAGGTCGGGAGGAGAGGGCGGGGAAACGTTAATTGCGTACAGGAAGAAAAACCGCTTGATTGAACTAATAGCAACATTACACTCGCGATTTTTCTCCGGATAATTAAAATCAGCCCTCTGGGGGGATTTTATCGCCGAGAATACCGGGCTGAATTATTGCTCCTTAATGCGAACGCAGATTTGCCAAGCTATATATATATATATACTCGAATCAAATCCGCTGTCAAGTCGCCAGTGCACGCTGCCCCTGCACCGCCGTCCCGCTCGCTCAAACGAATCTGCCAAAAGGGCCATTCGCGCTAAAACGCCGCGTGTCACTTTTTGTTGCAGCGTGCCAGCAGGTCAAGCACGGCGTCCAGGCGGTCTTCGGGCCCTCGGACCCGATTCTGGGCCAACACATTCACAGTATCTGCGACGCCCTCGATATTCCGCATCTCGAGGCCAGGCTGGACCTGGAGACGGAAGCGAGAGAGTTCAGCATTAATCTCTATCCCGCACAAAGTCTGCTCAACGCCGCTTATCGGGACATCATGGAGTTCTTCAATTGGACCAAAGTGGTGATCATCTACGAAGACGACCATGGTGAGTGATCATAAATTTAACGCGCGTTCCGTATTTCGGTAATACCAATATCGATCCGTGCGTTTATAATGATGATAATTAATGATATAATGATAACGCGTCTATTAAACTGGCACAGCTACTTTAACACATTCGAGTGAAACTGAAATTTAGCATATTTAATTTGCTGTTTTTTTTTTTAATTTACTTTTGTTATCTATTCGCTAAAAGTAGTGGCTGTCAACTTAATAGTCGTGGCTTAATATATTGACTACTTCTACACACAAATACAGAACATTGCGTGAGAAAATTGAAAGCGAGACGGCTCAGTCGAATTTTTCAATGCCCATCGGCATGCCGAACATTTGTCAAAAATTCGTTTTACGCGTCCACTAAAACTTCTCAGAACGTTTTAACGTGCGCGCTATTCTAACGCTACATAGGATCGCGCTAATGGCGCTGTGCGTTTTTGGTTATAAATAAATGTAAAACGGCATAGGATTCTCGTTTCTTGCGCGCGAGAACGGGGGAAAGAAGTTACGCGTACTTTTACCAAATTTGCCGAGAGCACATTTTCCTTTTTATCGCGAGTAATATACGGAGAGAAGAATGCATATTCATAACGTCACTGTCGTATTCAACGAAATCGCGACTACTTAACTGATTAAATGGAAATTATATTGTCATCTCTCAAATCTCTTTAAATGTTTCGACGGGTGAATCGTTGTGTTTGTTCTGTAGAAGTCGGAGACAAATTAAAAAAGAAGATTGTCTCTGTTTAAAGAGAGTTTAGACCTATAAGGAGTGCAGAAAGTTTTTACGCAGCCTCTGCTGTTTCTTGCATTACATAAAAGTATTGCAGATAAGCATTACGCGTCGAACGAAATTCGAACGATTGGACGTTCAAAGTCCAGTTCGAAATTTTCCTTGGCATAAAGCCGATTTCGAAGTTCTTTGAAATCCGAACTGAATATGTACGGTCATCTTTTACAAGAGTCCGCGTATACATGGGCAACATGTTAAAGCGATATTTCTCTGGTGTGCTTTCGCGTAAAATTATGCTTTACCTAGTTTGAGAGAAAGAGGAGTAAGAAGTTAGTAGCGATGGATGATTTGAAAGATCTTGGTACAGGGATTGAAGTCGGATTGAAGCTAACGTTGAGCCCGTTTCTCCCTGGAAAAGAACACACACACACACACACACACACACACACTCTCTCTCTCTCTCTCTCTCTCTGGCAAACCAGTTCCATAATTAATTAATTCGCATAATGGATCCATTCGAATAGTTCGAAGACGTTGCAAGCAGTGAATGAGGCATTTATCCTTTAAAGACGTACACGATGGCAGATTAAGATGCTCTTGAGAATTATAAATTCATTTTAATGTCGCCCGTCCAATTTGGGATGTTACCGCGAATATGAAATCAAGGAATTTTCGAGGAGCGTTAATTATCATTATGTTTGATGTCTTTTGTAATAAATTGTATAATTAAGGAAATTTCTCAAAACTGGGGCAAATAATTCTTGGCATTCGTGCATATCTCGCTCTCTTTCCAGGCTGCTCTTCCCATGTTCTGAGATTCTTTCGGATCTTCGAACATAAATTGCTGTCGCGGGATCGATACTTTCAATGCGTTGCCGTATTTCTGCCATGTTATATGCACCGAAAATGCGCCGGCAAAAACGCATTATTTAAAGGGGAACGACTATACGTTCGATGACCACGATGCGTTCGAACTGCAACTCCCGTAATTTACGGGAAATAACAGGCGAGTGATTAGTGGTCAGCGATCCTCCGGATAACGATGATTACGGTTGAATTAGGGACGGTATCACGGCGACGCGTGAAGAATCGCACGTCATGAACGTGCGTTTCGCGACGCTGGAATATTTCCATGACTGATTATCGCGGTACGTGGGTCGTCACCGCGGTTTGCTACTGTGATACGTGACCTTCTGTAAGATCGTCGCCAAAATCCACCGTCTGCGGACATTTGTCGTGTCGCAAGAGGCATTTTAGGTTTCATCTCCGTAGGCAGTTTTTTTTTTGTAAATCGCTTGTAATTTTACCGCTTGTGACAAATCGTTGCGATTATTAAGACATCCGGTCGTCAAGTACAAGAAATGGCGCGTACAGAATCAATTGTCAATATAAATTATTATCTTTACTTTTAACACACAAAAAAATATTACAAAAAATAATTTTTTGTAATATTTAATGAATCGAAATAATTGATCAAATAATCCATACGCATTGATGATTGTGAAATCACATTAATTAATACAATAATTAATAGAAATTAAATAAAGTACAATTTTTAGAGTTGTACTTTATTAATGAGATTAGAATTTTACGGCATGATCACGATTTGCAATGCCAACAGCAGCCTAGTGAGTATCGCGAAACGATATTGGCGTAAAATGGAGAGAGAGAGAGAGAGAGAGAGAGAGAGAGAGAGAGAGAGGGAGAGAGATAAGCGATAAAGAGATAAAGAGAGAAAGCTATATCAATTTGTTAAATCATTTTGCCATAAATTCAACTATACATAACATAATTATTAAGCCTTTAGAGGAAAATTAGTGTGCTATGATCCACCGATATTGAATAACGTCAACAGACATGTGAAACTGATAACAAAATCAATTGGACGCGTTACGCGTGGCTCGAATATCTGTAATGGCATCTGATTACGGGACGATTAAAAGCGATGTTATCGCTGCAGTCGAGTGAAACATGTTATGCGCGTGGTAAAAGTGAAATGAAACGGCGCCGTCGATAGACACCCGACGCGCGTTCACCGATGGAGCGGTAACATCTTAAGTTTTTCTATCCAACTTTGCTCTGCCGCGTCGATAATTTCATTTCCGCGTCTTTCTCTCTACGGGATTTTCTCGGAATTTAACCACCTTTGATGAAAACATCTCCCGAGCTTAACCGCCTTCCACAACGAGCTTAGCTATTTGTGAGGGAAGTACACGTACAAGCCGATTAGAACGCCCCTGACCCCCTATAGCCGCCGGTTCCCCGCGCTATCTCGTCCAACCACCCCCCCCTCCCCCTCGCGCATCCCCGCTTCCTGGCAGAGCCGACGTTGAATTCCTCGAGAGATTTACCGGGACTCCGGGTTCTCCGTGTTTCCTACACTTTCAATTCCGGCGTGCTATGTACCCGCGAAGTGTAAGGGATCCGGGTCGGCGAAATCGTACACGTCTCGAGCATGTTTGCCGTTACGAGCCGAGCCCGCGATTCGTTCAGCGGAATTTCGTCTTATCTGCGGGATCGAACATCGTCGCGACGACACGTCGCGACGTGACACGTCGTTCGGGTGGCTCGATGTCGATCTTACGGCTTTGCCAGCCCAAAAAGCTCTCGAGTCAACTATCCCTCCTATATATATATTATATCGTTGCAAAATCGCCAAATTGCGGATTAGCCGTAAGTCTATGCGCTATATTTTCGTATCATGTGACTAGAAGAAGATTAAAGGATCTCGGAAGTTCGAAGAGTCATTCGTCCTCTTGAATTTAAATCACTTAGCCACGTTGGTGAGTCATAGATGTTGGGCAGTTTGCGAAATTGACTCATTCAATTGACGAGCTAGTGCCGCCGCGTGTTCCACGCGGCTGTCTTGGGAGCCAGACAGCGTGGCATTAGATCTCTTTCAACTTTCAAGTAGTTTAGAGAGCCGCTGGCATCGATTCGCGATTACTTTACTCGTTTTCCGTCTCGTGGAGTTACCGCGACGACGCGGAAACTTCCCCGAGCCAATGGCAACTCTCCGCTATCCACTTTGCGCGTTTCTCGAATCGCTGCATCCTATCTAATCAAGCGACGGATGCGTTTCCTTTGCTTTTCGCCCTGTAATTTAGCTCGCGTGCGAATTCAAGGTACACCAATTACGCGCGTAATTAAACCAAAGAAAAAAAAAATTACGAAACGCGTTTAATTTAATTCTACTTCGTAGTATTGTATACGAATCGATGATTCGAATGCTCTCTTTCTCACTCTCCTCTTCTATGCCGATAGATTATTGGTGCCTGAAGAATTCCGTAATCGTTATTCCCTGTATGCCTTTAGACCGCCGCGGAATGTCAATTCAGATCTTTCTCAAAAAGTTCAAACATCTTCGCCTCGTCTGCAATTTCAAACGAAAATGGAATTCCGAATAGAAGACGTACAGAGAATACCATAATATTTCGACGTATAAGGAAGTTTCCCTAATATCCTTAGGCATTTTGTTTCGAGAAATGAGCATAAGAATGTTATTAGTTAGGTACTTTAATATGCAGTTAAAGTTTGGAGCGTTCTTGAAATGGAAATTAAAAATCAACATGGGCATGAAAGTGAGTATATTATATATACTCACACCAAACTTCAACTACATTAAAGTAATTGATTAAGTACAAAGTAAAAAAATTAAAAAATTAAACCGTAAAATAAAAGAATTATAAAGTTATACATATATATAAATAATTATTACTTTATATTCATTTTTTATTTTACGATTTATCTTTTGAATTTTTTAAAAATATTTACTTATTTTTAATTAGTTTCTTTTCTATAATTTTATTATTTTAGATATACATATTTATTTGTATAAGTTTGTTGAATTTGAGTTGATTTTTAATTTCCATACCAAGAACGCTCCAAACTTCAATTATAAAACTTTAACATTTAATATTTAATTGCTTTACTTGACACGTGTCTAAAGTATTGACACGAACATTGTCGTTTATCCGACCGCGAGGGCGGCATTTATCTTCAAGTCTAATTGAGTTTCGCTCCCATTCACGCGAGGAAGATATCACGCATTAACACAGAACGAGCAAAATCAAGCCACCGCATTAGAAACCTCTTCCGCCATACAACAAACGCTCTCCGCATAACTCGCTGGCAGATATAGCGAATAGACTTTACAATGAAGTCCTGTGTCCGTGGCGCAGTGTAACATCAACGCCAAGTTCCGCGCGTATACACATGCAGATACCCGCCGATGTTAATGGCGCGCCAGAGAAATCGTGACCGCGCGAGCTGAGCTGTCTAGTTTTGCACCTGCGAGACACACGACTCACCAGCCCGCTCAGAGCAACGACATTTGGCACGTCATTAACCTGACGTGAATCTATTTTATAAATGCAGCGAGAAGTATATTATTGCTTGCTTAACGTTATATTACATCATTCTTACGTTATGTTACTTAGGCGAACAGATGGTTACGTTGAGCGTTAAATTGCATGTCGAAAACAGCAGCAGTAGAAACGTTGAGTTTACGTCACGTTGAGAAAGAGTTTTTTCCGATTGAAATAACGACGTGATATCGTCGCGAATAATAATCGTCGACGAGATATTAAGCGAAAATTCTTCCACGCGCGCCCGTCTTTTATATGAGGTGAGTTACGTGCTCGAGCTCGTCAGGCATTATTCAACGGAGAGTCGACAGCGAGATTCCGACATCGTAATTACATCTAGGAGCCCATCGAAGTTATACGCGAAGCGAAGCCGCCACGTGGATTAATGTTTCACCGGTTAATTCGGCGCCGGTCGGTTTTTCAATCCGCGGTATAATAAGATCGAGACCTTCATTCATTCGCGAGAGAAGTAGTATCAAGGGGTGGGAAATTCACCGTGAGATGATGGTACTTTCCGCTTTTTCTCCACCCGAAAAAGGAGCACGTCGAGTGGCCGAAACGGTTTCGAGCTCCCCGACTTCGTGCTCCCCGCCCGACCTGATTCCGTGTCCTTATACGTCCCGAGAATCGCCAATGAACCTTCAACCTGGCCCATCACAGTCCATTGTGGAACTTCCAAGACTCCATCGAACAACCATCTCCACGTTCCGCGCCTCCCCGCCCCTCTTACGTTACTCCACACTCCTTTCCACCTCGTCGTTCCTCACCATCCGCATTCCTCACGGAACCCTTCAGAATAATAGAGTCGCTGGCGGAAGGACGAATCGTCCCGCTGAACTCACGGCCCTGCATTTTTATATTTCGATGTAGAATGGTGAAAAAAAAAAAAACAAGAGAATCTCCGGCTCGCGTATTTTTCATTTTTCTTCACGGCAGCCAACATTTTTATTGGGATATTTTTGCATCTCTCAAATTTCATCGAACATCACGGATGTATCGTGAGGCTTAAAATAAAAGCGCTCAAAATATTATATACATTTTTAACTTTAAAATTAGTGATAATTTGCAAAACAATATATTGTTAACATTTTTGATGCACTTGATCCTTTTAACAAAAAAAGTTCGAAATTTTTAATGCCACATATGCATGCATATGTTTCTTATTTTCGACATTTTATCTGCAATATTCCGTCTAGATATTTTCTTCTTATTTTGTAGTACGTTCGCCTCGTAAAGTTCGCTAGTTCAAGCATGAAACGTCAAATCCTTTTTACGTGAGATCCGTCAAAACCAGGCGATGTGGCCTTGTATTTTTATAACCTCTGAAAGTGACAGCCCAGCAGTATTCTGAGGATCCGCAAAACCTATACGACGGAAAGCTTCAAGCGCCTTGTGCTTAGCTTCCCTACGAATATCCATATTGAATGCCGAATCGGGATCTTTAACTATTTTTTATCTTTAAAAATATAAGAAAAAAAATCAAGCGGAGAATATAAAATTTGTTTGTCTATTGAACGTTATTATAAGTCGCACATTGCAAAATTTGTTTATTTATATAAAATTGTATATGAGAGATGGAATATGATATCATTTCATAAACTCTTTGATTAGTATAAAATTCTGTAATAAATGCAGTGCAGAATATACTTTATTACTGCTTCCTCCAGAGTTCGATTTGATCTCTTATACAATAGCTTATCATTTTTATCACGCATTATAAATTTTAAAAAGAGAACGTGATCTCTACTCCGCACAGGTCTTAAACCATAATCGATCGTCAATCATTTTAGTCACGTATTCTAAATAATGTCGCTGAGCGATTATCGTTACCAATCATTTCTTCTCTCTCTCTCTCTTTCTCTCTCCTTTATCTTGAATATTATTGAGAAATCGATAATTTCTCTCACGTATTTTCAAATTTCGCCGAATAGACTCGCCCCTTTCTAATTTTGCAGCCACGTGTGCTAAATGGTTCGCCCCAGAACGTGAACCGCGATGATATTCTTCACGGAATCTGAGCGTAATAATACGGTAATTACGAGGAAGTTCAAAGAATACGCAAGGAGCGGAGCGTGAGCGTATTCGTGAAAATTACACGCGGTCGCTGCCATATTTTGCGGGGATATCCCTTCCGCGGATATCCCGCCGCGTGGTGCTGCATCCTTGCGTACGCGAGGAAGAGAATTTCTCCCCCTGTCATAATGAGAATTTTATGACCGACTCCCGGTCCCGTATAACGTGTCCAGTCGAGCGCGTGTGTTTTACACGATAACTAAACCGTGGCGATGGAGGGACGCAGGAGTGCAGGGAATTCATTCCCAGACGCGGCGAAAGTCTTTGTCAACTTTTCGAATAACTCGGCGATCGTTGAAGTTCCGCACGATATGTCGTCTTTCCGCACGAGCGACTGACCGGTCCCGATGGGACGAGCAAACCTTCCGAAAACAAGCCTTTTCACGATCCTTGGTGCGGTTAATGAAAGTCCATCTTGTAACGTGTAACGTCGTTTTAAAAGAAATTCCGTCGCTAATCGGTGACGGTCGATGAATTAGGGAGGACAAATCGTTGTCATAAAATGCAACTATATCGTCTTGAAAAGACGAATGTTATTACATCTTATTTTATTGAAGAAAGATTGCATAGTAAAAAGAAGGACCGACATACAAGTTTGCGTACTCAAAAAAGGGATGTATCTATGAATGAAATAATTCAATGAAATTATTTACAGATTTTAAATATTTTGCGTATTTTTAATAAAATATTGTCATTGAATAACTGGACATTTAAATATTTTCAATTGTTATTTTTCTTTATTTGTTTTATAGAGTACTTTTAAAGTGAGCTATGTTTCAGCGTCATGTTTCAGTGTTTCATCTCAATATTCTCACTGTTCAAGCATTCTCAACAATACGCTACAATTTGTTTTTGGAGGTACAGTTACAGTTTTTAAACTATTTCATTTCGTCAGAGGAGTATTAAATGCGAATTTTTTTTGTTTTTTTTTTTTATTATTTGATTTTCAGTACCTGTTTTTACTCTCGTGAAAGAACAAAAACCTATTGGGGATTTTGAATTGATATACTCACAAAGACTTAGCATTTTTTATTCATATTCTTTACTATTACTACAGCAAAATAACCATTGGGAAATTTGATAACTGAAGCATTAATAAAAATTCATTTAGTTTTCTATATTACAGCACGTTGATCTTTCTTTTTTTTTGATCATTATGAAATTTTTATAAAAAAAAATCTCGAAATTCTTAAAAAATATCTCACTTTTTTTGAATATCATATATAAGACCGTAGTAAATTTGGAAGAATTAACCATGCAACTTTTTGTAAGAAACTTCTTCACAAAAGCAATTGCTATATTTTCCTCGTTCTTTGTCGGAATATAATTGCGGCTCCGCAAGAAAAGTTGTCCCTCCTACTTTCTTGGAATATTATTAAAAGCGTCATCAAGTATCTTTTTTACGTAGCCAAAAACGCATTTATATTCTAAAGCGCTATTTCTCAAAGTACTTTCAAATCGAATCTCTCAGCTGCCGCCCCGCTCGCGCGCTCGCGCGCCTCCAATATTCATTCGGCCGTTCCTCTTGAAATGCGCATGTTTAAGACAGCCGGAGATCCAATTATTTCGATCGTCTGTCACCGCGGCGGCGATCCACTTCGAGGCGGAGGAGCGAAAAAGGAGGAGGCAAGTAATCGTTGACAGCTTCCTTTCGCGCGCGCCGACTCAGCGCAATATTTCGCACTGTCGAGGCACTATCGACATTTCGAGCACGGATCGTAAGTGGTCGTCATTAGAGTGTATAAAAGCCAATATGATAATCTGTCTTCCATTGGGAATAGACACGAACGCTTCCGCGCGGTCCTCCGCAGCTCCCCGGAGAAATTATTGTCGTCGTCGAGTAGCCGGCCGCGTTCGGCTCGACCTGCAATTTTTTTCTTGTCCCGCGCTTCGCAGAGAGCCCTACAAGTGATGCAACCAATTATCTCGGTGGGTGTCTCCCAAGATTTGTGCGACGTCGACAATATTTTACTTGATTCTTTATTTTTCTTAATTCTAATAATTTTGGTATCTCTATCTTTTACTCTTGTTTCTATTAACGATTTTTGTTACCGTTATCATTTTTTTAAGTTAAAAAAAAATTGTATAGATTGCACGTTTATTTATAGAGTTTTATCATATGTAAGCACGTGCGAAACATTGCAGAAGCATCTCTCAGTGCTCGCCGTCGAAAGCCAGGATGATACCCTGCCGTTAAGTTCAAAACCGCGACGTAGATCGCAGTAAGAAATTGCATTGCATCGCGCTCATTTCTGCACGTCACATCTCGCTCGCCTAGGAACGCAATTTTCCTCGGCACCCTTTAAACACAACATACGGTTGAGCCAGGCAATACCAATTCCCTAGTTAGTAATCTGTAAATGGTGCAGTCCTCTCATCATTCATGGAATCCGCAAACGACGTCCCATCCCTCCATTTTGATGGATATTCATCGTGGACTCTGTTGTAACGCCTTGAAACGCAATTCGCGATAATACATCGCACTTTACAGCTTCTCGCCATGTCAATTTTAATAAAAGGTGTCGCTTTCTGTCTCTTTCTCCCTCTCCACCTTGCATGTCGTCCGCGAAATTGCGAGGAGCAGTGAAACGCTCGAAATGCTATTTTAATTAAAACCGCCGTTTCAAACGACTCCCATGAAAGTACGTTCCTGGTATACACAGAGTGTTCATAATTTAAACTGCAACGAGTCACACCACAAGCCGCGAGAAATATTCTACTTATTATTTTCAATTCAGGTTGTAACACTCAACAATTTAATTATCTCTTTAAACCTACCTTTCGCTATCGTGCCGCGCAAGGTGCTTTTAATTTGTAGTTAATATTTTTAAATAATTATGTAGACTTATTTAAAAATGGCACGCTTGTGTGTGCGAGGATTTTGTCAACTGTACAATTATTTACAATTAAACTAAAGAGAATTAAATTAATTAAAAGTATGTCGACGAGATACCTTCATAATATCACGATAAGTACATCGATAAGTTATACAATAATATTTGTAAATTATCGCGTCGAATTTGTATTTGCTATCGCGCAAAAATAATTCTCTTCAGTCGCAGTAGTGTTTTCTTCGTGCACGCAACTCGATATTATATCGCAAAGGCACTACAATCGGTCGTCGCATTGTTGGTGCACCGACGAAACATGCGCGCTCAACTTTGAGCTATTGCAACGGTTATTCGTAGTGTTCCCCCAAGATAGTCGTTCGATGTTGTCCCCCGGGATACGAAATCTTACATGAGAACATTGGTCTTACTCGAGTTTACCGCTCGACACGGCTTCAATTAAACTCGGTTTCTTACTCGCTCCTAGATTAATTACTGCTAACACTTGAGCCAGAATGCATGATAAAATACATTTTCCTGTTTTCTCTTCCTGTCTCTCTTCTCAGAATGAAGAGCTATTTATGATCATATCGAGCTTCTGTTTTCTTAATTCAAATATCACGTTAACATGCTTTTTTTTAAACAGAAGCACGAACACATGTCTCATACGGAAAATAATTTTTACTTCAAATCAAATTAATGATTGATGTTAATCAGTCGAACGATACGAGCAAAGCTGATAGATTATGTGATTTTATTTTTTATATCATTAGAAGCCTCTAAGCGAATAGAGGTAAAATTGCATTACCTATATAAATGTAACGTAAACTTTTCAACCTAACATTTCAATATGATATTGGGTATATGCTTCGACGTCAATGCTCTCTCTCGAGTAAACCCGAACGTATCAGTCAGCGGATCGTTTGCATGGATGGAGTTTATCGTGAAAGATTATCCCGACTTTGGCACTCCGTGCCCTCCCAGGAAACTGACGGGCCGAAACGCTGCCGCCCGTCTCCGGCACGCGTCGGAATCTCAAGAGCCAAAGTTCCGTCGCCGGTAACTTGCAAGAGAGAAACAGAGCCTGGTGTCTCCCCGGAAGACCTGCAAGTCAGATACCTTGATTACTTAGGCGCTGGAGAGTATTGATTTCGTCGGATAGCGCGATTCACGGGTTTCCGTGTCATTAAGCGACCTGTCTGATAATTCCTATACGGAGATCGCGAAACAAACGATTCGCTCGCTCGTTAGACAATCGACTTTAGAAAATTAACTTTTTACATCTTGTGTCGTAGATATATTTGTTGACGAGCAAGCAACGCATCTGCCTCGGTTTTTCAGGATTGATGAAGCTTCGGGATCTGGTGAGGTCACCGAAAATCCGTGATATCGAAGTTAATCTACGGCAGGCAGACCCCAACTCGTACAGGCAGGTCCTCTCCGAAATGAAGAGCAAGGAAATTCAAAATATCATCGTGGACACAAAACCCGAGCACATGCATCATTTTCTACGAATGGTAAGTCATTCTACATGCACGCTCTCACCTTACATATTTTTATATAGGAATTATATACGCGTACAAGTTATTTTTTCAAATATTTTGTCAATTATTGTCGAACTGGAAGAAAATTCGCTTAATTATAAAAATGCGATTAAGAAATTATAAGTGGGGAAGGAGATGATATTTGAATAAATTTTTGAGAAATGATTGGTTTTAAATTGCTCCGAAAATGTATACGCGAGGGAAAAAAAATGCTTGAGAGGCAAAAATAATCGTAAACTTGGGCATGCCCGGATTTTAAGATCACCGATTCGTACATTATGCACATATACCATTTCGCGAAAGCGGTCTCGACTGACCGTGTCGTTTCGCATATATTGCAGATCCTGCAGCTGCAGATGAATGATTACAAGTACCACTACCTCTTCACGACTTTCGTAAGTACCCTAGGGATATTGAAACGCACAGTGAAGACCCACTTGGTCCGCGACTCGATTCGCTCGCTTTTCCGCAGGATATCGAAACCTTCGATCTCGAGGACTTCAAGTACAATTTTGTCAATATCACTGCCTTTCGTTTGGTCGACGCGGACGACGTCGGCGTACGTAGTATCCTGAGGGACATGGAACGCTATCAGCCGTCGGGAAACACCATTCTCAATAAATCGAGGATCATCCAGGTGAGCACACATGTGCCTTCTGTTTGTAGAGACGCGTGCACTACACATATTCGGTAAGTTAATACAATGCTTACTTAGTCTTGATTTTATGACTGAAGAATTTAAGGTGTGCGACGCGCGGATTGCGATTTGTGAAACATCCATTTTATAGATTAATTACCTCTTTGGTACATAGATATTTGCATATATGACAATTTTGCATTTCGTAATACAGAAAATACATCTTGCGCATTGATAAAAGAACAAGATTCGGCATCTCGTCGAAAAATTGGTGTTTACAACAAAATCATATTTCACGATTAATTTCCGTGTCATATTCGTAAAAGCATAACAAGTATATATACGGAGATATAACTATATATATTTTTATTTCGCAATAATGTTTTATCGACCATAATTTTGGCACGAGATGGCGAACTACATTGCGCCCTTGAAAGATTGGCAAGATCTCAATGAAAGACGTAAAACAATTTATCGTCACGTCGCATATACGTTAGTGCACCTACCGCGCTTCAATGCTTGTGCGTCAACATCACCGAATGCTTTATGGAGCGATAAAATCGGCTGAAAGCTATTCGAAACAACGTATGCGTTGCCACGTCGCGAGTAATGTCGCATACGTGAATAACATCAGCCACATTGTAACCAAAGTAACAAGTATTGCTCTTTTCGAGGCAATGCAATGATAAAATTGTCGAAAAATATTCGGAAAAGTCTTTCTCTTTCGTTATACGTATAACGTGCTAAACGTCGATGTTAAAATAAATTGTCAATTACACGTAAAAGAAATTAGCAATAAAACAAACTCTCTGCAAAATTATTTTTATTTTATTCTACTTACTTTGATCGAAAAATAAATATACTAGTAAAAAAATGCGTTGTACACGCACGCGTATATACTATCGTATAAATCTACATAAAATAGATTAGATATTGCAATATCGGGAAATGGAAATTCGGTGTTTGACTTCGTACTTTTGTGGACATATTTTCTCTGGCAATTCGACGGTTATATTAAATTATGACTTTCTCGTAATATATATGGAGAAAAAGAAATTATATTTGCATCTAAATTGCATAACATTCTACCCAAATTGCATAGTTATAAATTCCAACGTACACATTTAGATAATGTACGTATATACATTGCCCATTCAAACAATTTTTTTATAAATTAACAAGTTATATTGCATTAATCTCCAATTTATAAAATCTTCCTTGCTATAATGAAATACGTATCAGTGTAAAATAGAAAACGATATGACATTCCTATATTCATTACGTAACAGACAGAAAATAATTTTCTAAAATTTGTATCACTTATAATAACAGAATAATGAATCTACATACGAAAGAGAAAACTTGAGGAAACTCGTTACTCTTTCGCCTGATGATGTGTAACAGAATTATCACACATCCGCTGTAAATGTAAAAAAAAACTCGCGGTCGCGGCATGTTTACGACGCGTGAAGCTTTTTTCCAATTTAGATGCAGATCAGAATGTCATCGCGACGACGACGACGGCGACGACGACGACTTCGTTGAAACTCCATCGTTACCGCGTCGCGACAACGCGACCGCCCGTAATCGCGTTTCGTATCACGCACATGCGTGCAAACGTGAATGCGCTAAATGGCGTGCCAATGAAGCACCGTGCGTACGCGCGGGGAAGTCACACAGCGCACGTATTTAATCGAGCTTCCGCGATTCATCGAGCCCAGCACTTGTTAATTTTTTCATTATAATGTCATTGTATTGTAATATTTCTTAAAGTCTTTAGATTTTTTTAATCTACGTCGTTGACAGGTCATTATTTTCAAGTTTAAATTGTTGCTTTCGCTCGCTTCGAAGATTCTTGTATATTTAATTTTTCAGATCCTCGAGTCATTGATTTCTTGGTATTCACTTGATTTTCACGTCGCGGGGGGTTGTAAGAGCTCTTGAATCTTACGTTCTTGAGATTTTTATGTATACTTTCCATTCATTCAAGACTTAATAGACAAAAATTAAATACATCATATTATTTCCTATTTTACTTCATTTTCGTCTAATCAAAATATTACAGTTTATATTAAAATATCTCAGTTGTGAAAATAATTATTTTATCATGCAATCATAGTTGTAAATACTATACATTTTTCTCTCAGTATCATTTCTTCATTTAATTAACGTTTTATATTACATGAAATACGCGCGACGCAGATCTTTCTGCTTGTTCAGTTTGTACTTTTCTGTGATTGCTTTAATGCAAATAATCCGTTCTTGCACTGAAACCCGAATAAACAAATCGATTTTCTAGACGCGTGATCTCGCAACGAATTTCTACAAACATGTAGACGATTCACATCACTGAACTGAAATGTATTCGCCCCTCTCTACAAACGGCGACTTTTCTTCGATTCTCAAGCAAAATATGCGATATTTACAGCGAGCGAAACGAACGTTTCGCGCACAATACGCGAAAATCGTTTGCGCAAAACATCTCTTCGGAATCGTCGCTAATAATTCAAATAAGATGGCGCCGTTCCGTTGAATTTTCTACGCTGTGGCTTGAGCGTCCTTTACGGTTATTATTATTTTTCACACCCTCGACTCTCATTCTCTCGGGGGAGCCGACGTTTCAGTAACACCGAAGGATTATTTGCATGTATAACAAAACCGAGGGGACGCTCCGACGGGCCGGAGAGAAAAGCGATCTTTTGTCCGAACGACCATCCGGAAGGATAAAGTTAACATTTCCTCGGAAAATGTATATTTGCCCTTTTCGGAAAATATGCCAGGAAATATTGCTATTTCGTTGCGATGGAAAGTATGAAAGAAAGTAATCTTTTATTCAGCGAGCATTGACATCGCTTTGAAAATTATATCGATAACGCGTTTTCGGATCTGTTAATCTCTGTTTTTATATAAATGCAGCTTATATTACTTTTTAAAACAGACGCAAAAATAATTAATTTTTAAGTGATAACTCGTAATAAAATTTATTCATAATTTATTTATAAAAACAGATGGAAACTGTATAAATCTGAGTAAATCCCTCAATGTTCCATTTTTGAGATAATCGAAATTCCCTCCCCCTCCGTTCGTATATCTGCGACTGGGAGGGCGAATTGTAAATAGACAATCTGAAATTCCAGATGCGATACTAAGATTAAAAAACTTGGCCGCATTTACAATTCATGAGGAAATGCCCCGGTTTAGGTCCATGGAGGAAAAAGAGTTCTCTAATTACTTCCGCTACAGCCGTTAAACTTCCCGAAGCGGCACAATACGGAAGCGCGCGTAATATTCGAATGTAATATACACTTTAAAAGCGGATTGCAAGACTCACTTACTTAGAAGCACTCAAGAAAAGCATCTTGATCCCGATAAATTACTTCTATATTTTACCCTTGCCACCGCGCTGCATCGCAGAAAACTTTAAGGGCTTTTTTCTGCGGGAAACGGTGCCATCGGCTATCCAATTCTGCGGGCGAACGCTCAGTATTCAAGACTGTGACCCTATTAATGGAACGCATTTTTTGCGTTTATTGTTTGCCGCAATTTTGGACGCTAAGGCAGCAGGATTACGAGCAATTCCGCGAACGGTCTAATTGCTTGCAAAAATGTTTATCAGGCGCGGTCGCCTGATATCGGCGGATATCAACGAAACAACTCGAATTAACGCTCGTACTACACGTCTATGCTATTACCCAGGCGCATTGCCGGAGATAAGGGAAAGTAAGATTTAGGATGTGCTCGCGGAAATTCGAGCGAAAAACAGAGTCCAAAATCCAAGGATATTGCTTGAAGAATACATTCAAATATTCTGTCGCACAATTTAAAATATAAAATTATATAATTATATATGATATTACAGTAGATTCAAATGTGGGTTTTTTTTTTAAATTTATCGTTTTATCACTATATACGTACACAGACACGCACACAATTAACCGTGTGCATACATGCACACATGAAGATTTCAAAATAAACACAGAAGCTCTAGAGTCCGCGACTGTTATTATTATTTTATCTTGTTAGTGAAATGCGCGCAGGTGTTTTTCTAAGACTTCCTTTCGCTTTTAAAAACGATCTTTGCGCAATGTCGCGCGAGCAACAAATTCGTGTTCCTCAAGATTCTGTTCTACTTAATCTCGGTTGCAGAAATTAAGTTAATATTACGCATCCTAACAAATTTACTTACACGATCTCATTATTTTATTATAATTAAATTGTAATAATTAAATAAGGATCATAATTATATATAACTGTAATAATCACGAATAGAGAATCAATTTTACCTCGCTAAAACGGTCAAGAATTGAAAATACTTTGAGGCGTACGGTGCGTTTCGAACATGGAGCACACATCACGACTCATCGTTGCACCGCAAGTTTAAGAGCTTGCCGGCAATCTTCTCGAGCATCCCCCAGATAATACCTCCCGTTTGCTTTCAAGCGAATTGTCAAACGGCTCTCTATTGTCGAAGACAACCTGTTCGCGTTGCCCATACCTCCCGTACGTAACCCGTGGTGAAATTACCTATACGACGGCTTTTGTTTCGACACCATTCGCTCCCCCCCGTCGCTTCCCTCGGCCAAGCTTCCGCTGCCACCGACGTCAACCGTCCCCACAAGCGTCCCCGTCAAGCGCCTTCCTTCCTTTTTCGCGCCGCTAAACGACCGAGTTAGCTCCGGCAAAGCTCCGCACAAAAAGCTCGGTCACAATCAACGCTCGGCGAAGGTGGGAGAGCAAAGGAAGAAAAAGGAAATAGGGCGCAGTTTAGGCGTCGGAGGTCGAGAGAAAAGAAGTAGGCGGTTCCAGCGAGCGCGAGAGCAGCCGCCGAGATAAGCGAAGAGCACCTGGTTAAATCCCCTCTTAGACTCACCGCGACTCAAGCTTCGACGGGGAAAATATAGGGACGTGGGTGGTTACACAAGAAGTGCGATGTAAGTAGGGTATATATATATATGTATATATATATATACGTAGACCGAGGGGAAGAGCGAGAGATCGACTCTCAGGTGATGGGAACGAGTGAGACGAGAACGCGCGGCCGGATAAGAAGAAGCTTGTTACACCAACGTGGAAACCGCAGATGCATACTGATCGCGCGTCGACTACCGGCAACGTCCTTCCCCTCTCTCTTTCCCTCTTCTCGTTCGTTTTCCTCCCCTTCTTACCTCGCTCTCTCGTCGAGAGAGGTAACAACCTCGCGGAGGCGAGATGGACTTTTTCAGTCTCGTCCACGGATGAAAACGCGAACCCGGGGCGGATGTATGTGAGCCGCTGACGTAACGGCGTAATGAGAAAGATCTACATCAAACACTCATGAAGAAACCGGCCGCTGGTGGATGTAGACGTGCCTAATTGCGCGATTCGAAAAGCTCCAACGACTTTTGTCGATAAAAAGAGGAATATATATTTCAAGAATATTAGTAACGCGATTTTGCAAACTTATAAAGTTTGTGGAAGTTGTTTTTTCCGGAACTTTTATATGAAGAAGTACAAGATTTTAGAACATTACACACAAAAATTGCCATAGCACTTTTTAATCTGTTCTTCATACTGCACACTCATTATTTTTTTTTATAAAAAATGTTAATTACGAAAGAAATTTTTTAATTTATATGTTTATAATTTAATGGTAAATTATAAACATATAAATTAAAAAAATTCCTTTCGTAATTCTTTCGTAAATTATAGATAAATGTATTACTTAAAAATATGAATTTAAAAATTCAACGAATTTGTAATAGTAAACATTCATATTAAAAATGTGAAATTATTACCTAAAAATTTAAATTTTAATTAATCTTTTAATTAACAATTGTCATGTTCAAATACATAGGGTATAACTCCAGTATATACGCCGCGCGAGAATTTATGTCGCATACAGAGAGAATTTTTTTTTAATTTACCATGCAAATTATGTTAATTGTGGGACAATATAGTATTTAGGCAAATTTTACTGTGCACTACAATAAATTTTACTGTAAAATACATATTGTAGTGCATAGTAAAATTTG